>NC_141039.2:40232500-40431250 GCF_052040795.2 Danio rerio
GTGAGGGTTGTGCTGAGCACTGTACGTCTTCAAGTTTTCACACAAACCAAAGAGCGTTTAAAATCCTCTGAAACATGATCTAGAAGCAGCAGATTGCAGATGCGTCATGTAAGACTCTGAGCAGATATGTGAGGACTTTCTCTCCCTCTGTTACTCAGGAATTAAGCCATTGAATCATCACTTCCAGCCTATTAATATGGATGCATGTACTGCGGCCAGACTGGCATGACAGGAAATGAAAAATCCTCATCATCTGATTAATTGTATTTGCGTTTGCCAAAGCCACTCTCGCTTTAGGAGGAAATGAGACACAGGAAGTCAGTTTTTAGGGAACGAAGCCCAAAAACCCTGCGAGCATCTCAAAGACTGAGGAGGATCAGCCGCCATTCAAGACGTGCCACAGATTAAAATGCGTTCGGCTTTAAGTAGTCGTTGATTTCTGGCTGCAGGCGGCTCTTAGTCTGTTTCTTTGCATAATTAACACATATTGGAAAAATCCACGCTGTAATGCGATGCCCAGAAACAAAACAAATAAAGCTCTTATTGTATGAATAGATTATAATTACATTCTGTCGCTAAATGATTATCAAAGGCAGGCTGACACTGGTTCCTCTGTAAGAGCTGAAAAATTTCATGCTCTTCATTAACACTGACTGATGGTGAAGGAGAAGCGTTTGGGTTTTCACCAGTGTTTCTCTTGTTTAAAACGATTAATTATGGTGTAAATGGAACAATTTGTGTTGGTTGGGCTATTATCGGTTTTCATTTTGGAATGCAAACACGGATAAACATTTTTGTAGACAAATTGCACTAACATTACAAATGGTTATTGCACGATTCTCTGGACTGCTTAGTTCTGATTGACCAGTATTAACCTAAAAGGTTATTAGTATGATGATGTAATAAAATATGTAAATATCGAATGTTTAAAAACTGATTGTAATGTTTTAGGTGTATATTATATACATTTTCCAAATGCAAATTAGTTAGAATTGACGCCTGGACTACCTGATAAAAGTCTTAAGCCGCCTTTCCACTGCACACGACATTTGGAATGTTGGAATACACCCCCTTGTGGCAGTCGCACAGAATTTTCTGTTGTGCCGTGCACCATTGGAGAGAAGCTGTTCTCGCAGTGTCTTAGATAAAGGAGTACAAAAGCAAGAGCTTTTATTCTTTGTGCATTCATTTCGGTTGGATGAATGAAAACTAGAAACTCATAGACTGCTATTCGCATACGGTCAAGTCACAGGAGTTCAAAATTTGAAAGGATCCGCAGCTCAAATTGGATCCGAATTTTCTGCATACGTAGATGATCGTAACTCTACGCAGCTCCCGGACTGCTCT
The DNA here is from genome assembly GCF_052040795.2 of Danio rerio. Lineage (NCBI taxonomy): Eukaryota > Metazoa > Chordata > Actinopteri > Cypriniformes > Danionidae > Danio > Danio rerio. The sequence goes on from NC_141039.2 coordinate 40,233,848, forward strand.
CCATTGGAAATTAATGACTTCCGGTCTGTCGTTTGTCGTGTGCTGTGGAAAGGAGGCTTTATTGTTGATTCCAGTTGTAGGAGCAACAAATAATAACTTGACCTCTAGTTGATCATTTTAAAAGTGGCAGAAGGTAGATTTTCCTCATGAATCATCTGTTGAACTGCATCCCGTTCTCTACAAATACTGCAGAATACCTATTGGAGCCCACATGGACCCAAGATTCTCACAAATCAGTCAAGTTTGGTGAAGGAAAGATCATGGTTTGGGGTTACATTCAGTATGGGGGGCTCCAAGCTCATAGAATTCATACACAGTATTATTTTTCCACTGTACTATGACTTTATATTTTATACTGTACATTATTTCTATTAAGTGACAAGACTTTTGTCTAAGCAAAGTCAGACCTTACTGTCCTAATTAAATAATTACAAATCAAGGCATGATCATATTTTATTTTGGTTGAAATAAGTGTAACCTGGAGGCCTTTGTCTTTCATATAAGCCACTTCTGATACCAAATGATCAATTAGAAGTTATTATATGTTGTTCCTAAAACTTTAGGTCAGTTATTGTTTATGTACCAAGTGTGCTGTACGCCTCCTTTTAAGTGACGCTCCTGGACATTAGATCGCCCCCTGGGGGCTGGCTGCAGTACAAGTCATAAAGCCGGCCTCCCCCCATGTTAACCAACAAGTCTTGAGCCCAAAGAAAAAAATTAATTACACTTGCAATTAAATTTCTTGAAAGATGGTTTTTGTCAATTGAGGCACTCGTTATCAAGCTGATATACTGTAGTGCAGATCTTCATTTTTGTAAACTGTGTTTTTTTTAGCCAGTAATTTAATGCTATAAAAACAGGGCGTGTTCTTATAATTGACAGTTGTGATGGACAGCTTCTCTAAGGAGTGTCGGGAGGAAATTGAAATTGAAGTACCAAAGTTTGATTTTTGTGTTATTTTACTCTTGTAAAATTCGTTGTTTAGCAATAAACTATACTTTATGATTACGGTTTATGCAATTAACTGTGGCTTTTGTTTGCTATTACACGCTGATCATTGTCATGTCAGGGAAAACGGATGATAGTTATCTAGCAGTAATTCTTTTTATGGGTCTAAAATTATAGGGCAGACAAAACCAATGTTAACCTATGTCCAGTTCGATCTTCTGCAACGTTATTTGAACTTTATTTAAAGAACATCTCTGATGTTTTGAGTTTTGGCATGTTATCAAGTTAATCTACTGAATTTGCTGTTATAAAAATATTATTTAATATTTTTTCATTAAATAATAAATTAAATAAAATTATTAAAAACAGCTTACATCTCACAGTTTTTATTCAATCGTATACTATTAGTTTTTAAATGTAAGCGCTTATATTCATTTAGGGAGCCTTTGTGCTGATACGGGCGGTCAAATGAGAAGTTGGGGTTGGGGGGTGGGTATGGTTGATTTGACGTAAAATCGTTTGTTTGGAAGCTTGATTCTGCAGCTCCACCTCTGGCTCCATCAGTCAGTTCTTCTACGCATGCCCAGGCTCCAATTTCAGCAGTTTTTGTGACCGTTTGTGCCCATCACGAGGCATTTTGCATTCAAAGCATTCCATGGGAAAAGGCGCTGTCATGTCATTCATGTTTTTTACAGTCATTGATATGTATAAAACAAAACTCAAAATATAAAAATAATAATAAAAATCTGGTTTATTTTACTGGAAAGTCTGGCCAACTCTTTCTCTCATATAAATATTGCATTTTATGTTTATTATTATTTTAACATTTTTAACATTTTGACAAAGTTTGTTTTCTATAAAGTTGTAATTGTGTCAAATGATCAAAAATGTGTGAGGAAAACATAATTTGGGTGAGTGTAGATACGTGATAAACTGTAAAATTCTAACTTAAATTATCATAGCAGTTCTGATAAGTCTTGTCTGTTCTTTGTTTTCTTAAATTTAGATTTATTTATCATACTTACACATGCGGAGGAGTTCATCATTCACTCCAATTAAAATGTGACTGGAGCATTAATACATTACCTGAGTTGAGAGTATTAGCTTTGGGGAATCGTTCTGATTAATCTTTGCGACTCGACTCATCAGTGGATCAATCTGTCTGGTAATGAAAGAGCACAGAGGGATTCGCTCACCTCTCTCATCTCTCTGCCAAACAGAGAGTAAAGTTTAACCTTTATGAGATTGAGATTTCATTTTCTTGATCCCTCTCTCTAATTAGAAAAAGGTGAGCTTTAAACCTCAGTTTGGAAGAATATTTAATGATGATGGATTTAGAGTTTTTTTCTCACTCTTGTTTTTTTCTGAATGCAAATAGCTGGACCTCTCAACTTAATGAAATCTTCAAATGACTTTCCAGGATAATAAACAGCTTTGTATTTCTAGGCTTTTTCCTGGTGCAGTGTGTGGCTATTGAGGAATTGTTGCTGGGTCTTATTTTTAGTTCATGTTGCAGACAAATATGAGGACAAACACTGTACATAAAGGACTATTCTTACATTTAGGTGTAAATCTCTTTCCAGTTTACGATAGAGCACTTGTTGAACGTTTTTTACCTGTAACCCAAGTGACTGTGACTGAAGTGAACAACAAAGGTTCTACAGTAAAATTGTAGTAGGTATTACAGTACATTTGCTAAGTTTTTAAAGATAAAAATTGTGATATGTAGAGGTCCTTGTACTACATATTGTAAGGTTGAGAACTCAATACTCTCTTGTTAGTTTAATATCAGCTTACATTAAAGCCAATCTGGTTCCAAAACAACAGGTTGTGGATGTGGAATGTGCCACTTTATGACATAATAGTGTTGCTAAACTCCGCCTCAACAGAAGTTCAGCACCTGGATCTGCATTACCTGTTTAGCTCTCATACTGGCTTGCACTTTAATGGACTAGTGCTTTGAAATGTGCATTTTTTTTATTCGATGTTTGAGGTAATCTTTACTGAAAAATGAAGAGAGGGTGGGGCAAAGTAGCTCCTCCCCTTTTAAAAAAACAGTCAATAGTGTTGTTTTTATCACAGCTCTGCCAGTGAGAGGAGTTGAGATCAAGCACATCAAATGCAAAATGAATGGTAGCGTCTTAAAGGGGGCAGGGCATGTCAGATACTAGAGAGCATTTGATTGGTCAAAAATTGATGAGAAACTGAAGTATGAGGTAACGTGGAAAAAATTGTTGATTAATTTACGCAGAAACGACAAACTTCAAGCTTTACATGTTTATATCAGTTTTATATTCGCTAAATGTGAATTTTGTCACCTTGACATATTTAAAAGACTAAAAACCTAAAACTCTCTCATCATACACTTGTTCCAAACCTGTTTGTCTTTTAGAAGAAAATTGGATAGCTGTAGCCATTGACATCCATAGTCTGCAAAAGCACTGCCGTTTTTGGGTGTTCTGTCTGAAGTAATTAGTCTATTGAAATGTGTATACTCCATACAAAGCATGAAGCTGATTGGTCCGTTCTTGTCATGTGACTCACGGTTTTCAACTAAGTGCGCTTGGAAAATGCAAGCGCACGCAACATGCACTCCCAATAAGCATGGGCGCTAAAGACGAGATATGTGAACGGCCCCATAAGCAGCTACGCTTCTCCTCACATTCAGAAGATACCTTCACTCCCAATCCTGCACAAAAATCCATATTAGCCTGTTTAAGCTGAGTGCGGCTGCTGTGTTGTTGGATGCCGGTGTCCTCCTTGGTGACGAGTATTGTCGTAGAATGCTCTCTGTTTAAATGCTAGAACAAGTTGCTGGTCAAGTTAAAAGCTGTCAAAAGTTCTTTAGAGATTGGACATAGACTGCATTTCACAGCAACATTTTTGTTTTTACGCTCCATGAAATCAAAGTAATGTCTGTATTTCCATTTGAAGAAGCAACCTTTCTCGACAGCAACCATTTCAGCTCACATTCTCCAGCGATTTAAAGGTGCATGCTTATTAACTGACGTTGCAGCGGAAAACGTGATTTAAAAGCATTGTTTTCTTCTAAAAACTATATTTGTAAACTAAATAACGCAATTACATTTGACTTTAGTAACTGTAATCTAATTACACAAATTTCAAATGTAATTTGTTACATTGCTGCATTCCTCAAAATTGTAATAAGAGTACAGTAGTGCATTACTGTGGAATGCTTTACTCTCAACCCTGTCGGTTTTAATACCTTGGCTTTTCCAAAACTGCAGTGAACCTATGGCCAGTGAACTAAAAGACAGTACATTTTTACACCAGATTATTGACCCTTTCTTCTCAACCATGTTCCTTCACACTCTCTACATCACCATCTAAGCACCTAATTAATCACTCCAGAAACTGTGTGCGTTTTCTGTGCAACCAGCCTGCGCTAGTCTGATACATCATTCAAGGTGTGCGAGGCATGTAAGCCCCTCTGAGAAAACAGCCCACTGTGTGGAATGGATCGATAAGGATGTTGACCTGCCCTCTCAAAGACCTGTGCCTGAAAGGAACATCATTTCTCTTGTGGACGATACTTTCATACGGCACTGTATAGTTAAACACAGTCTGTTTGTGCAGCTTGGTTGGTTTATACCGTTGAGGGTAAGGTTTGTTATTTATTCAGCATTCCCACACTTTTTCGATTTCCATGAATCTCCATATCTGTTTCAGTGGTTCTTGTTTATTCGAAAGTAACCTTTTTGTTTTTTTAAACAGAACATCAACTGGCTGTAGCGTATGGAATATGTTAGATCTGTCAATAATTGCAAACATCTATACTTACTTTTGGGATTTTCGTGTTTTTTAAAATAAGTGATTCTTCACCAGTTGAAAATCATGTTAGCATTTAGTTTGGATTCATTGCACACCTTTCATCAGGTTATGTTAAACTTATGCTGTTATTTTATGCCAGTTTTTGGTTCAAGAGTTCAAACTTAGCTGATGATTGATAATAGACCTTGTTTGGCATGCTGTCCTGGGAGAGAGTCCTGAGCTTATAAGATCCTTGAGCCTTGGGGTCCTTCCCATTAGCAGGGCAAGAGGGGAGTTTCAGCTCAGGTAGATCTCGATGAACACCCCACAACTTATTTGCTAATGACAGATAAAGGGATGGCTAAAAAAGAATGTATAGCTTACTGAGAGTGCGACTATGATGCCAGTTTAGAATATTTAATTTACTTAGGTCGCGTGTTTTTGGACTGTGGGAGGAAACCGGGGAACCCGGAGGAAACCCACACGAGCACAGGGTGAACAAGCATACTCTACACAGAAATGTCAACTGGTTTAGTAGGGACTTTAACCTGTGACATTCTTGCTGTGAGGCAACAGTGCTAATCACTGGGCAGTCGAGTCGCTCAATCTTGAAAGGTTTTTCAAGATGAATATACTGAGGTAAGAAACTCTGATTATTTGGAGCGAGTTAGGAATCTGCTGATTAGTGAATCATGTATTGGCTAATGCTGAACCAGCTGTGGACAATCATAAGCGCGTGATCCTCTCGAAATTTGTTTATTAATAAACTTTAAAAAGCAAGCTTTGATTAGTTTTCTTGATCGTCTTTTGTGACTGAGAAAAGTTATTATCCTTTAAGGGATCAACCAAAAATTCTGTTTATTTACCCACCACTTTTTTATATCAAAATGAGTTTCTTTCTTCTTGTAAGCATAGAAGATGTTAAATGGAATATTGGCCATTGACTATTTGTTGTCTTACTATTGTGTGCAGTATGTTACCAATTTTCAGAAATCTTTAAAATATTTGTTTACTTTATGTTCAACAGAAGAAAAAAAAACATATCAATTTGAGTACATGGTTTGTAAATTACCATTTTGGTACTGAGATACTGAAAAATTAGCATTTATATATTATACAATAGACAAATGACTTTTCATTTGATTATGTCAGTTTGATGGCTTGAGCCACAATATTCGTAACCATGCCTGTCTTACCGTTAGTTTGCTATGAGGGAATGATGCACAAAAAGAAAGTGTCCACCCAAAATTCCATTTCAGTTGTAGGTACATTGACATACTGAAATAAAAGTCTTGGTCTTGATCTTCTGGTTAAGATGACCTTTAAGATTTATAAGACCGTGAAATGTTTTATAAATGTTGGAAGTTATTGTTATTGTCATTGGTTCAGGGTTTGTGCTCCAGCTGATTCCTAAAATGATCACTGGGGGAATTAAATATAAGGTGAAATCAGTTTGCAAATGTCATTAATTGGTTGTTGGGAAGTATGCCATACTAGAGATCAATGATTACAGATTTTGGCCCAGGATAATAAAAGTCCGAAGGGAAATGAGAAGTGCTGTGACATGCCATGCCATGCCAATTCTGAAATCTGGACTGACACAGTTTCAATTTACCAGAACTTCTATGCTAAGCTGCTTTGACACAATCAACATTGTAAAAATATATGTATATGTATAAACATGAATTTATTGAACTGAATTAATGTGAAGTGAACCTTTTTAACAACAACAAAAAAATCCCAAATGCAAATTAGTTGAGTTAGCATCAAGTTGCTAGAGCACCTGACTATATTATTGGTAATCTAGTAACCAACAGTAAACAAGGTTACCACCTATGTGATTAGTATTTGTTACGTATTTATTCAAGTTTAATTAGCAATCCGTTTCCATCTTCATTTATTTGCATGAACTGTTATTTCATCCAAAGCTTCCTCAAGCTAAATTTTGTTGACAATTCAGCATTGCCATCACTGTTTTCTCATGCAATACTTCAAATTGTCCATTGACACAGGCTGATGAAAACCCAGCTAGGAACAAGTTCACAGGTTTTGCACAATGGACTAATTACCAAGCATGCCAAGTTCAAGTATGAGCAGTTGAAGTTTGAAGTATAGTATGGTATTTTATAATACCAGCAGATGGAAATCATGATTTACATTATTATACTAGCTCTTTTAAAGACTGTGCTTTTGTATTTCAATGTGCCAAGTGTACAAATACAAAAGAAAATGTTAACCATCATGTACACCTAATATTGAAGGTTAAATAATTCTGACTAGTAGCAATACACTCAAATGACTATTGCTGCTTGTTTAAACTACTTATTTAATATGAGTTGAACCAACACAATTCTTAAAGAGCCCATATTATGCTTTACGAAGGCCAAATTTTGGTTTGGTAGTCTCCAACAACAGGCAGATATGCATGCAAGGTCAAAAAACACTTTCATTGTCTTATAATATCCATGCAATTTTACTTAATTAACCCAATGACTCACATATATTTTGTTCATCCTTAGCTATGCTAATCTGGTCTGATGACCAGTGAAACGCCCACCATAGCTTATCAACATTGTTGAAGTAGTCAGAGTGTACGTTTGAGCTCAATGCAGGTGTGCATTAAAGCAATGCAGTTAAACTCCAGAATATTGCTCTATTCTTAACCATGACACATATTCAGTATTAATCCACACAGCGGCAAAAGCTGAACAATTTTGAAACTTTCGATACATCAACAGCTGATGGTGGCCATAGCCACGGCAAACAGCAGAGGATTGCAGGCTCATGCACTTTTTCAACATGGTTTTAAACGTGATTTGAGAATATAAAGAGTTAAAGTACAAGCTGCGTGGAGCAATTACAAGTAACAAAACACAATGAAATACATATTTTATATTGGAGGAAGGAGCTGATCCATAAACTTTGTACTGTAAAGTTCATGTCAAGTGCCATTTATCAATAGTCTTTTTTCTTATCCTTCCTTTAACAAACGGGCAAGGAATCCCCTATTGCAGGGTAGATTATTGCATTAATCACCAAAACGTTTGCTCATTAATGTTCACTCATCTACAGTCAAGATCAGTGCCACACACACCTGCATTCTGCTAGCGTTTAAAGGGAAAGACACGTTTATGTTTTACCGGATCCAACATAGAGCATAATTTGTATTGTTCCGTGTCAACGTTGATATGAACAGGCAAAAGACAAATCATTTAAGCATACTCTGAGTTAAATCTTTTATTATATATATATATATATATATATATATATATATATATATATATATTTTTTTTTTTTTTTTTTAAACAAGGTGGACTTTAAAATTTAAGCCTTAGCTTGGAATTTTCATACAAATATTTAACAATATTTTGAAAGTCAATTAACCGAGGACATTTGAAAACCAAACAAGAATATATTTAGAAGTCAGCAGAAAATCAGGCTGGGCTCTCAGGAGAGTTCAGAGATCAGAAAAAATTTGTGCCCGACTATAGAGAATCAGAAGATTGTAGAAGGCAAACGAGGATGTTCAGAATGACATTTGTGAGTCAGCCCAGCTGCACGGTAGCAGTAATCAGACCCAGGGTGCAATCAGGGGAGATGCTGTTCCAATCATTAAGAGGAGGTGAGAGGAGAGAAGCAGCGCTACACCGTAAGAGGCTTCAGCGTTCTGCCAGAACCATTGTGCACATAAAGGAGTGTCCGACTTGTCTAATCAGGCTAGAGAAACGATGGATGGAGCGAATGAGAGAGAAAGAAAGGGAGCGGGAGAGAGCGAACACATTCCCTGAAGACTGTCAAGTGGCGCCAAGCTAATAATCAGTTTGTTCTTGGCTGATTAGGAGCTAATCATGGACCAAACAGAGCACACGGCCCACAGTGATCCTGCACTGATCCTACATCCCTGTCTTCGCTTAACACGTGACGATCTGCCTAGACAGATGGAAGGAGAGAAATCAACAGCTATTGGGTATTAAAGAGCTTCCCTGGTGTTCAAAGAGCGACAATATTTACTCTCTGATGAGTTCTGATTTGCATCCCAATGCAAGCACGGGAAGTCAAGGATAAACAGATTGAAACGCAAGGTAAAAACACCAAGAACGTCATGCCATTTAAGTTCTTTAAGGGCCATTTCTTGTTTTTCATTGATTTGTTTATCCCTCGTGATGAAGAGGGTGTTTTATACTTACGCAGAAATGCAGGCTGTAATTATTCGCTTAAAACATGCTTATTTTGGACTGATTTGGAAGAAACCAGTCTTGTCGGAAAAACAATTAGTGCTGCCAGTCATATCTGGCAGGCATAAAAAAATACCATCATTCACTGCCAGACTGGAAACATACTCGCTGGACACTTTATTAGGTATACTATCTTGGTATTGGGGTTTTTCCTTCAAGAAGGTGCTAGAAATATTTCTCTGAAATTCTGGTGCAAATTGATTTGACAGCATGACATATCTTTAAACAATTCTCAACTGGTACTAAAGGGCACAAAGTGTGGAAAAAAACCATAAACACCATTAAACTATAAACAAAGCAACCTGAATCATTGGAGGTGAAAAAAATCCCATCGTTCACTGCCAGACTGGGAATATGGAAGAAAAAACATGACACTTTATTAGGGATATCATCTTGGTTTTGGGTTTTTCCTTTTGTGCTATAAAGTCAAGAAAGTGCTAGAAATATTTTTTATGATATTCTGGTCCATCTTGACCTGACAGCATTACATCTTTAAACAATGCTCAAATGGTACTAAAAGACAAAAAGTGTGACAAAAACACCTCAAAAACACTATTAAACTATAAAACAAAAACAGCCTGAACCATTGGAAGTTAAAACAATTCCCCATCGTTCACTGCCAGACTAAAAATATGACAGAAAACACATACTTGTTGTACATTTTATTAGGGATTCCATCTTGTTTTTTTTTTTTTTTTGTCTTTTTTTACCTTGGTGCTATAGAGTCAAAAAGGTGCTAGAAATATTTGGCTGAGATTCTGGTGCATATTGACTTGACAGCATCACATATCTTTAAACAATGCCAACTGCTACTAGCAGGCACAAAGTGTGGCAAAAATGCCATGGACACTGTTAAACTTTAAACAAAGCATACCAAACTTTATTAGGTATACCATTTTGGTATTAGGTTTTAACCCCCTGTTTGTGCTATAGAGACAAGAAGGTGCTAGAAATATTCGTCTGAGATTCTGGTCCATATTAACTTGACAGCATCACATATCTTTAACAATGTTCAACTGATACAAAAGACACAAAGTGTGGGCAAAATACCATAAACACCATTAAACTATAAACACTATAGCCTGAAACATTGCAGGTGGTAGAATGGAGCTATACTTTAATGTTGTATATGCCAAATTCTGATCCTATGAAATGTTACGGCTTATATCAGTGTTCATTTAAGTTAACATTGTCTACGGTATCTATCAGTTTGATCCAGGCCATCTGTTCACTTCTGACCTCTGGGACCAACAAGGTCTTTTTAGCCACAGAACTGCTGCTTACCTTTTTTTGACTTTGTAAACCCTGGAGATGGTCGTGCGTATATCAACAGTATTTGAAATACTAAGACCAGCCTGTTTCATTACCTTTTTTCCCAATTTTGATTATCACATAATAAATTGATGATACTTTTATTGCAGTATGTTGATGTATTTTCAACTTAAATGGAAAATTGAGTAGGGGGCGGGGCTTTCTTTTACACATCTTTCACTAATAGCAAACTAATGCTAAGACGGGCTTGGTTAAGAATATTGCTCTAGATGCTACATGATGTCAACAAAGAAGGACCGCCACTCTAAACATGGAAGTAAACGATCAGACTTTAATTGAATATTACCAAAGCAAACTTTTTTTTTCAGTGGATTAACTAATGGATTAATTTTTCACCTTAAGTATAACAATGTGAACTAGCAAAATAAATGTTGCAAATTTTGATTTCATGCTGACTTGTTCAACTACATGACTTCAATATTCTTTTGAGTTGCTACTATGTGCTGTTGGGGATGAAGATTAACAGTTATAATAAAAGTGTGGTGTGTCAGATGAAGAGAAGACTGAGTCAGAGATTCGATAAAAATTAAGAAAATTAATGGAAGATAGTTTGCAGTTTGATGGTAGCAGGGCTCGCTGGCTGATCTTCTGACTTACAGTTTAACAACACAGCAATTATACTCTTATTACAAAATCAGAAATGGTGTCGACTCAGGTGAAAGGTGCCGATTGATTAAAGCAAAGATGAGAATTCTACATGGGTATGTCAATGCGGGGTTATATCTGAATCCAGATGGGGACGGAGGCAGGAGACTTAGGTCGGGTGACTTGCAGACTATTCAGGGCTGATCCCAGACCTGTAGAGCTGACCCGTCGGACACATATACACACGCAAGACAAAAACTCAAGGTTGTTTCTTTATACTCTTAGCTGTCTTATCAAAACTGGTATAATCAGCATTCAGGCTGCTATATTCTTACTACACAAAGTCTGTCTAGCATAAAGAGGTAATCTCTTTAAACAGAACACATACAATTAGCTTTAGACTTTAGACTTTAGACAAAAAGCTTTAGACTTTATCACTTTAGACAGTATTAACACATAGCAAGAACAATAGGAACAGTTGGTTCCAGTCATCAGGCCATGCAGTTCGACTTAAGAGGTCTCCATGACCTACGTATGATCTGGTTTGGTGTCACCTGAAAATAGAGTTAGAACAAACAAAGATAGTGGCACAGACACTTCAATTAAACATTCCGAAATTAGGTAATGGTTAACTTTATTCGTTAGTCAAAATCATTTCAAAGATTAAATACGGATTCAAAAAATCATATTAATAAAGTAAAAAGAAAAAGGATAAACGTTGATTCTTGCTGGGATGGATTTGAAGACCAGAATCGGACCCCCATCGGTGTCGAGTTCGTCTGAGTGGATGGAAAAATAATGCATGATGTGACTTTTCATTTTGTCTCTATTCTTTTCAAACCAACGTGAATGTTCCATCAGTAACTTGGAGCTGGAGCAGAGTTTTGTGGTTCTTCAGCTCTGACTCAAACATGCATCTTTCCAAGAGTAACACTGCAAACCGCACCCTCCCCTACCCAGCTCCCGAGCCTGTGAAATTGGGCCGAACTAATTAGAATTTAAATGAAACCATAATTGGACATTTTGTGCTTGTCAAGCGATGAGAGACAGATGGGCTTGTAATTACATTACAAGTCTGACATCATGGCGGTGCGTACGTGTGGTGTTCAGTGTGCCCTTCATGGCAAGCAAGCTGGTAGCAGCACAAGTTCAAAGGCAATTTAGGCCTTGTCACTTTAATCGAGCAGTGACACAGTCGAAACTGTTGATTCTTACTTTTGAGTGTAGCATCTGACCACAACAGGTATCTTAGCATAAACAAACATGTGGTGAATATTTTTTTTTTATGTAAGGGAATGATTACTGCATTGGTTTTAGCTTTAGTATTGCCAAATGGCTAAAGAAATGTTATCAGCATGATTGTGTAAAAACTGTACATTTCTAATCAGAACCAACTTCTGCAATCTTATACCAACGATGGAAATAAGAGCAGTTAGATTAGCATAATATGTGGGAAAGCATTGCTATTGTATGACTATATTGTATTCCAATATGGAGCAGTTACAGGGGTTTGACAATAAAACTGAAATACCTGGGGTAAAACCACAATAATTGATTAGTATGGTGTAGGGCCACTTTTTGCAGCCAATACAGCATCAATTCGTCTTGGGAATGACAGATACAAGTCTTGCACAGTGGTCAGAGGGATTTTGAGCCATTCATCTTGTAATATAGTGGCCAGGTCACTACGTGATGCTGGTGGAGGAAAAACATTTCCTGACTAACTCCTCTAGAGCCCAAAGTGGATCAATAAAATTTACATTTGGTGATTGTGCAGGCCATGAGAGAGATTCAACTTCACTTTCATGTTCATCAAAAAACACTGTCATCAGTCTTGCTGTGTGTATTGCTGCAATATCATCCCAGCCCCACTTTCAGGAAATGATGTTTGAAATTTTGGGTGCACGTGGTCCTACAAAATGGTTTGATAATCCTTGGGAGTGATGCACCCATTTAGCACAATTATTGAGCCTCGGGCAGGGGTGTCAAACTCAGTTCCTGGAGGGCCACAGCCTGTATAGGTTTCAAACAAGCCTGAAGGACTTACTTAGTTTGATTAGGTGTGTTTAATTAGGGTTTGAACTAAACTGCTGAAATGCGGCCCTCCAGGAACTTAGTTTTTCACATATGACCTAGGGAAACAATCACTGATCCACCCCCATGCTTCACTATGGGCATGCATCAGTCTGGGCGGTGTGCTTCTTTGTTGCTTCTCCACACCTTAATTCTCCTGAATGTGGCAAAAAAAGTTGAAGGTGAAAAATACTTGTTCCACATTTCCTACAGCCCAAGAGTTTCCCTGTTGATACCATCAAAACTAGCAGCATTGGGACAAGTGCTCAAAGGTTTGGCTACAGCAGCCTGACCATGTATATTTACCCTGTGGATCAAATTAAACCTTTTGGCATCATTTACTTACCCTTCATTTGTTAAAAACTTTTTTTCCTAGTTTTTAATCTGCTAAACAAATACAATGATGGTATCTGGCACCCATTGACTTCCGTCATATTTTTTTTTCCTACAGAGGAAGTTGATGGGTGTCACCTATAAGCATTCTTCAAAATATCTTCTCTTGTGTTCAGCAGAGGAAACTCATAAAGTTTAAAACCATTTTTGGTAAACTATACCTTTAAATTAATGTTGAGGCTTTGTTTATTGTGATTTTTAAATTCACAGTTATATTGCTCAATGCTAAGATAAAACCCTTTGGCGCACAAAAGAAACAGTCCCCATGGTTATTGCTGCTATGGCAACAAAATGCATATCTGCAATTTGGCCTTTGAATTGAAATTATAGGGTGACTAAATTATAATGTCACGTAATTTCATACAAAGACTTAATAAGTACTAGCCTACAAGCAGATTGCTTTTGTTTGTTGTTTGTAGACTTCAGCAGGCGACGGTTCAGTACATCATTTAAACATAGTGTTAATTATGCCTTTTTAAAAAAGAGTTATGATTAGTAATAATTCACTTGCTGATGTATAACATGTCTGACATTCGCAATGGTTCTCTGTTTTAGAAAAAAAAAAGAAAAGTCACCAATTTATATTACAATTTCACAAGGAGAGCAGGATTTTTTTCCAGTAATAAAACTCAGCTGTGAAGGTGAAAAGGTTGTATAAATCAGAACTGTTTGTTTTCTCTGTGCAATTATCATGCCCCAAAATACCCGTTTCATGTTGGCACATTATTGCTTTTTCCTCAAACCTTGTGCGTCTGCTCAGTAATTTTCTGTTTTTGTTTGCGCCGCCGAGAAAGCCAATCGCTGGGTTACTTCTGATTGTAAAGCGTTGACCTTTACACTGTATCTACACTAATCCCTGACCTTTATCTTTCATTTTCTGTGTTAAGATTGACTTATTAAAATCCTACTGAAATAGACTCTTATTAATCTTATCTCATCTGACGCAGGTGAGAGGCTCTTGTCAAACTCCACAGCACGCAAAGGATCTGAAATCCCATTGAGAGCAGGATGATGATGATAGAAAGCCCCAGACTTTGATTGAAGTTTGAGATCATCCTCAAACATATATGAATGGATTTGATTTAAATAGCCATGTTTAATCTCCTTGATGAGATTAGATTTTTTTTTAGGTGGCACTGACCGGTGATGAAAACCTAGCCGATTAAACATCTGAACTATTGGAATCCTTAACAATTACCTGTGGTGACTGTTCAAGGGCCCAAAAAAAAAAAGAAGTGTATTTTAACTGTCTGCAAATAATGACTTAAACTGTCAAATGGTTTTAACCATTGTTTGGACAGATTGCAGAATAGTGCTTTGAAATTCGGCACATGCTTTGTTGGATTTGCCAGAATGTACCTAAAATTTGCCCATGTAGAATACAGCCAAACCATGATTCTGTTGTATTAATGACAAATACACTACTGGTCAATCGTTTGGAACAGTAAGATTTTTTAATTAAGTATTTACTGCCAACCATGCCTGCGATTATTTGACACAAAGTACTGGAAAAACAGGAAAAATATGAAAAATTTTGAAATATTTAAAATAAGAGTTTTCTATTTGAATATGTTTAATTTTTTTTATCCCATTATTTCAAAACTGAATTTGCAGCATAATTTCTCCAGTCATGCAATCTTTCGTAAATCATTCTGATGTTCTTATTTGCTGTCCAAGAAACATTTATTGCTACTATTATCAATATTTTTAATAGTTAAGTATTTTTACATTATACACTACCATTCAAAAGCATAGTAATTGTAGTATTTTTTTTATCCATTAAAGAAACAACAAAAACAGCCATAATAATAACTATAATGATGAAAAAGCAGGAGATCAGAATATTGGAATAAATTCAATTCATCTTTATTTCTATAGCGCTTTGACGATGTAGATTTTGTCAGATTTTATCTTTTATCAATTGAGTTGTTTACCATTCAGACACATTGCATATATCCGTGCCGCTGTGTTGGTCTATGTTGAAAATCCTCCAGATAACTGGCAGGGTTAATGGTTGGAATAGACAAGGCAAAAGACCTGCTACACTGTTATCCTCTGTCTGTATTCAGACCCAGGGATTCAGGAGAAGAGAAGTCCTCCTCAAATAGTGTTTACATGGTAATCTTAATAATGATAGAACAAATTGTGGTCATGTGTATATGAAATTACGAATAACATGTTGCAGTGTGTTAAATTACTGTTTTTTTTTTTTTGCATTTTAACTTTGTAAACAATAAAATCATGCGTTTCCTCGCGGTTTGTGTCTTGTTTTGTTAGCCAACTGCTCAACCAACTTTTGTGGCCCGGCTCTGCTGGCTCACTTTTCCCTCTGCTCGCAGCACTCCACGACCATTATTTAGCATTTTTTGAAAAAATCTAATTTTCTGATCTAATTTTTTCATCCCCTATAACTTAGAAGTTCGAGTAAGTTGAAATTGTGTATGACCAGTTTTCAGAGTTGAAGTTTAGTTTAGTTCAGTTTATTGTGGTTTAATTTTCACTGCTGAAAGTTCGAAACCAAGCAAGCCAAGGATGACAGTGGCAAGGAGCAAAATTCACCAATTGACGAAAGTGAAAGGAAAAAACCTTGAAAGAAACCAGGCTCAGTTGGCCATGAAAATTTCTCTGAAAGATCATGTGACTGGAGTAATGATGCAAGAAATTCAGCTTTAAAATAACAGAATTAAAAAATTTTTATCTAAATCCTGATTTTCATTTTCATTGAAATCTATGCTAGACCCTATAGATCTTCCAAAAATATTTAGTAATTTTTAAAAATATTTTTAATGCGCACACAATGCCATGTATTCATATACCTGCACTTCCAATGTGCTCGGTTTGACCAGTGGTGACCGGAAGTCTTTGTATTTATTCTATAAATATATATTTTTCTTTTTGTCCAATAATGTAAATCAAGACAATCAAGTATTAAAAATCTGTCAAAAACAAGCATATATTCCAGTTTAATATTGCAGACTAAATAAAGTTCTCCAGCTACAGTACATACACAGCACGAAACAAGCTATGATTTCCACATTCACCGTGAAATTATTTGATACACATCATAAGGCAGAGAACTAAATCAGTAGATATGAGGGACCAGCCTCTTTCCTTTGATCATATCTTGTTAGCGTGTCGATTCCCGCCCCAGACCAAGCACTGGCCCAAATGATGTACTGCTAATTGTACACTGATCAATTTATCACCTCACTATTAATGTGCAATTTCCACTCTCACAGTCAAATTACTTGAGTAATTATGATGTCTTTAGGCCGTGACCTGCGTGTTTGCATGCGCTACCAGGAGTCGCATGTTTGCGGTTCAGACTTTGATCATGTCTTGTTAGTGTTCGAGTTACCATCCCTTCAAAACTCTGTCCTAAATTACATACAGTAAATTGTGCCCGGGTCAATTTGGTGGGGAATGAATTGCACCAGCATACTGGATTGAGGCTGAGAGAGAGGGTAAAGGTAAAGGCAGAGCTAATGAAGATACAGAGATGAGCATCATACTATAAATGTTGGCCATTAAAGTTTGTAATGAGAGTAATTTTTGCACATTTTATCCAAATTCTGCATAATTTTGAAGGTTGCAAGTTAAAGGCATACATTGAAATAAAAATAAATAACTGGGTTTGCAATATTTTAAGGTAAGTGGTTGCAAACAATTTATATGGGCTGAATTTAAACAAATTAAATTTAGCAATGTTCAACCAAATTTGTTTATTTAAGTTTAGCCCATATAAATTGTTTGCAACCACTTATCTTCAAAATGTAGTAAATCCACTTAATAATTTTTTTTCAGTGTGGAAACAATCTGTTTTACTTGAAAAATATTGTTTCCGAGTGTATAGAACATTTCAAAAAGGTTATTTACACTAGATGTAAACTTTTCAAGCTAATAAGAATTGTAACAAAGGACACTGACAATGAAGATGAACGATCCACGTTCAGTTTTCAGCTTAGTCAAACAGGCATTGGTCAGAACAGGAACAAACGGGAGCATGAGGGTAATCCTAAAAGCAAGGTAAAAAACTAGTCAGCAAAGAATCAAAACGGTAAACAAGCATAAAGGTCAAAACATGGGAAGAATAGACAAAGGGAAAAAGGCTTTTTAATGTTAGCAGATAAACGAGACTCAGCTCTGTGTGTGAGAGAGGTGAATATAAAGTTTGCGTAATTAGGCCATGAGGAGTTACCAGCTGTGTATTTGTAATCAGAAGGAATCAGGAACTGGTGTGTGTAAGGTGCATGATGGTATTTGTAGTCCCGATCATTGACTGATGTATAGTTCTCTATCAAAGGATTAGATAGCTGGTGAGTGTGATGATAATAAAGTACTTTAACTTTGTTTATGAGTACACTATGAGATGTTAAAAATATGCAAATTAAAAACAAGTTGCTGTTTGAAAAACACAGCAAAAACATTTTTTATTTACATTACAAATAACAACAATTATGAAAATTTGTATTTTATTCATCCAGTTGCTTTTTTAAAATGTAATTTTGTTCTTTAATGTTAATTTTCAGCACTTTACATTATAAATTGTTAAAATGTGAGCTATAAATTTTTTGACGCCATGGCATTTTTTCATCTGCTTAGTTATTTTAGATATATCAAACAGTCTGTTATGCTGCTTCACATAGCGCATAATTTTAATACAACATCACACAACATGGCAATCACATCAAATATGCTGTATTTACACAAAAACATCATCAAAGCTAAACAATGAATTACTTAACCCAGTTGCCACAGATATTTCCATATGAAATGACTGTGACAAACTAAAACCTACTGGCTGGACCACGTGATCTCATGAAGCCATTTGATGAAATGTACCCACTTTTAAGCATTACACTTTACTAAACTGAACCATATCTGCTTATCACCAGTTTTAATGATCACCTGTCAGCATTGCCTACTTGCAGAAACAATGATACCTGTGCTGCATTGCTCATACCAAATGTAAAACTACAAATTCACAGTCTGTATATAAATAGCCAGACATCTTCCATTATTTGATAGTTCGATCTGGGCACTTGCCTTTGAAGCACTGCCAGAGTAATGGAAAAGAGGAGGAAAAAACAGCAATTATCAATCAAATACCATGCAACAGATTGGAGCGTTTAAAAAGACTCACTCATACAAAGATCTGTCGCAGCATTTCAGCGCCTCTGATTAGAATCCCAGAATTGTAAATTGTGGCTAATTAGGCTGTCATGGGATCATTAAGGGCTTCAGTGCCTCCCCTTTTTCCTCACCTGCATGTATATTAAAACTCATTAGCTTCCTTGTCTGAGATTCCACTTGCATTAATTGCCACTGATGCCCCAGCTCTCACAATCCCATGATCCTCTTGTCGAATTACGTAGAAATGGAAAACTTCTCTGAGAGGATTTTCTTGTTCTATTTCGAGTTTCCAGTCAGAGTTTAGTTGGTTTGTTCCAGCAGGTGGATGTGGAGCTACTCCCCACTGACTGCAAAGCATCCTTCTCGATTGACATTCATTCAAAAGTAGATTTGTATTGCCAAAATAGTTTTGCAGACCTTTTTTATTTTTTAATTATAGATGATATTTTGTATTTTCTCAGGGCTTGATGTACAATCAGAATCAGAAAGTGCTTTATTGCCAGGTATTATCACACAAACGAGAAATTTTTGTGACAGAGCACAGCACAGCACAACAGAAGTACATAGACAGGATAATAAAGATATTAAAAAAAAAAAAAAAAAGTAAGTAGTGGATGCAAATATACAAATTGACAAGTGTATGTACAGGTATATTACTAAATACATTGTATTTGCAGCTGTTATGTGCAAATTGGCAAGTAAAGTATGTTGTTAAGCAAATAAGTGTATATGTATAAAGAAAGCAGAGATGTTTGTTTCACTATTACTATCATAAGGTGTTCATGAGATGGAGGGAAGAAACTGTTTCTGTGTCAGGCTGTTCTGGTGCACAACGCTCTGTAAGAAGGTAAAAGATCAAAAGTTCAGTGTTCTGCACTGTAAAAATAAATAATTAAATAAATAAAAAAAATCTAGGCCATGAAATTACACAAATTTACTGTAAAGTAACAGAGGTGGAATTACAGAAATTTACCAGAAATCTAAATTTAAGTCCATTTCTGTAAATTAATGTCCGTTATTTTACAGTAAATGTTTGTAATTTAAAGGCCGTTATTTTTATGTTTTTTTCCGGCACCAATAGCCCGGGAGGTTGAGCAGTGAGGCCGAAATCATGTCGCGTTTCCACTGTTGTTTTAGTATCTTGCAGCACGTCACGCAAACCCCGCTCCCAAGCCTGTGTGTTTCCATTCACTATATTTGTTTACTCACTGACCGACTGTTGGCATCATGGATCGAGGGGTTCTGCCACTAACGGAGGGACCCAGCATAGTGAGTGCACCCATCCATAATATAAAACCACAGTAATTCTCAGATAATAACTGAGTATAAAATGTATTTTATAAAATTCTCGTTTTTATAGACGTCGATAAACATTCAGCCCAAATGCTCCAGAGAGACTTAAAACACATTATATTTTCCCCTAGGCTATATGACACTTAATAGGTAATAATTCCCCTTTATTTAAGAATGTTGCATATTATTCGGTGATCCTAAGTAAAGGAAAGTGTTTCAGCACATAAGCGCAAGTAATAAAATATAGGCTATATTTCGTTGAGCTCAGCAGCTATCCACTAATAAAGTTCTACATTTAAAATTTCATTTTTAAATTTTATCAATTCACATAAAAGCATAAACACTTGTTTGAGGACACAGAACACATTTTTTACTTGCAGTTTTCCTCAATCAGTCACTACGCAGGACTGGATGACAAAAAAAGAATGAGGTTTCTGCTTTCATTCACTCAAAAATGCTCTGTTTGCACAATTTGATTATTACCATCAAATCTAAATACTTTATATATCATATTTTAAACCTCCTCCGGTGTTTTATTGTTTTTAGAAAATATTTAAAATCTTTTTTTCAGACAGGCCTTTGTAAAATGAAAGGTAAAGGCTTAAAAACGGTTTAATTTCTGTATTTTGTATACGTACATTGTTATAGCTAGCTTTAGTTTGTTTTATATTAGTTTATTTATTTAATGTGATTTTATTATATCTGATATTTGTAATTCTTTAAATTACTTAAATATATCGTAGGCTATTTTATCAGGATATGACACTAAGAAAGAAAGAAAGAAAGAAAGAAAGAAGACCCCCGCGGCATCAACAGAGCTGTCAAACTCTGAATGCACCAATCAGGCTTGACTTGGGATTATTCTTCTACTGCTCTGTACTAATTCATCACTCATTCATTCTTTCATTCATTAATTTTTCTTCAGCTTAGTCCCTTTATTCATCAGGGGTCGCCACCGCAGAATAAATCGCCAACTCATCCAGCATTTGTTTTACACAGTGGATGCCCTTGCAGCTGCAACCCAGAACTGGAAAACATCCATACACACTCATTCACACACATACACCACAGCCAATTTAATTTATTCAATGTAGTGCATGTCTTTGGACTGTGGGGAAAACCCACACCAACACGGAGAGAACATGCAAACTCCACACATCAATGCCAACTGACCCGGCTGGGACTCAAACCAGTAACCTTCTTTCTGTGAGATGACTTTGCTAACCCCTAAGCCACTGTGTCTCCCGGATTCATGACATATCCAAAAAAAATGCATGTCAACTGAATAGATGGTGTTGGTCCAGTCAATCAACTACCATTAAAATAAGTCATGGATGCTAATTGATAGTTTTCATCAGGTATTGTTGACCTCATTGAATTGTTCCTTTCTTCTTCTCTGTCTTTCTCTGTTTCTCCTCTTAAAACCCCCTGCCACCCCGCCTTTCTCGCTCTCTACAGCATCAGTGCGGTTTGACAAGGATGAAACGCTTGTCTGTCCTGTCAGGATTTGAGCTAAACTTAATGATCCAAGGCAAACATCTAATCCACTGTGCTGCGGAGTGGTACATGTGACAAATGCACCCGGTGGAGAAGACGAGCAGTGCCACAACTCACGCCACGCGTCTGATCCCTGCCCATGTCTCTCCAACACTAATGGCATTACACTGCCTGCTCCTTTAGCAGTGCTCATCCTTTGCCATTTATCTTTGCGTAATGCACGATGCACGTTCCTTTGCCTATTAATACTAAATGCCAGCTTGTCAGGCTCTTCAAGGAGAAAAGTTGACTTTAGAACTTTAATAGGATGTGTTTTTCATCTATTTATTTTTTTATATCTTGAGACATTTTTGAGTGTTTTTTTTTTTTTACTGCTGCGGATAAAGCCTGACAGAAATAAAAAATGCCTATAATACAATAGACTTTTCAAATGTCAAGGAGGTTGGCGCATTCAGATTTATGGAAGTTAAAGGGATGCATGATACACAGGGTTGGGCGTAATTAGTTAAACTACTGTAATGAAATTATTAATCAACTGAAAAGGTAAAGGATGAGGTTACTCACTTGATTACTATTTACAAAAGTTCATGGAAGTAAATGTATTTTTTGTAATGCAAATATACTCTCACCATCCACTTTATTAGCTATTTCAATTTAAGCACATGGTCTGAAGCACATGGCACAAGTGCACATAGGGCATGTCTAAACTTACTTTTTAAAATTTAGTCGTAGTGCATTTGCTACTTTTATATGAGCGGACTTTATAAACGGAAACAATTCTGCATTCACTAGTGTGGAAACAAATCGTGTCGTGCTTGACGCTAAAGTGCTTGAGCTGACGAGTCATAGGTAGCAGTTTTTATATTTACATAGGAAATAACAATCGTACATTTTATTTTTAATTTTTTTTTCCAGGGTTTTTATCTTTAATTGATAGGACAGTAGAGAGTATTGACAGGAAAGTGTGGGGAGCGGAGAGGAAGGATCAGCGTAGGACCACGAGGCAGGAATTGAACTTAGGGTTCCGTGAGCACCGGAGTGCATGATTCGACACACTAACCACTACACGACTGGCGGCGACAGCAGTCGTACATCTTTAGTTCTTACACTTTTTAGTGTCACTTTATTTTTATTGTCCGTTTTGCACATTTAGTTCGCTAAACATTAGATACTTTGCAACTAAATGCCAACTAATTATCATTAGAGTCGTATCAGACTGTCTGCTTAATATCTACTGACATTCCTCCACCAACAGACATTCAACTGAATCTTTCTCATTCAACGAAATGTGTTAAAGGCACCATAAATAACATAAATAACATAGATATAAAATAAATAACAAGATATTTCTGCACTGCTGCGCATCCTTGTCTGTGTAATGAGCAATGTGTATGCTTGTTTTGGATCCGCCTATTTCCAACATGCTCTTTTAATAACAACAACAACACAAATTAGCAACATGGCAACAAATATGTGCAAATGCTTTTGATTTTTTTTTTTGGCCTCTTTTATCATGATGTGACAATTTGTACTGCTTCTCAATACTCTTGTAGTGCTTCTGAAGTTGCATACAATTGCATAAATTTGCATACTTTTGATTTTGTAGATCAGTTGTTCTCAACCACATTCCTGGAAGATGTTCTTTGGAAGAAATCGCATACTTCCAAACTATATAGTACGCTAAAAAGAGTATGCAAGCAAAGTAGAATTACTGAATTCATAAGGTGCGTGCCAAATTGTATGCTGCGCTATTATTTTGTAGTATAAATAGTGTAAGTAATGCGTTTACACTGAAAACTCCAAAAATAATAACTACACTATAATTATCTGGATGATGCACTCATTCAACTGGTAGTATGAAGTGTGTAGTGTTGGACACTTCACACACTTAACGGATGCTGCTTTGCACACACAGCGGAAGGGGCGGAGCTTTTGGGCGCTCATGTTGGATTTATTTTGGATTATGAAAGCAGTATTCTCCTACCAGAATGATTATAGCAGCTCCTGATGGAGAAAGCAGTTATACTCATGGAAGGTATTATTTGGTATTTTAGTAATTTATTTCAGTAATTTAGCAACCGCCAAACATCATCAGGGAAACGGTTTGAATTTTCGCTTACTACAAAAACCATTAGTGTTCCATTTGGGACAACACTACATACATATACTATGCTGTTGAGTGTGTAAGTCCATAAATACATAGTGCATAAGTGTATAGTGTGCCATTTGGGATGCAGCTATAGAATTAGAAAAACAGTATGCGAGAAGTTTCTAGATGGCCTACAACTTCTGGTGAGATTCTGAAGTGTGCATCACATAGACGCTACACTATTCCATAAAGCCACACAAAATAATTGATGAATGGGAGTAAAGGGGCACAACTGACATGGGTAGGTCGTGGGATCCACTTATCACTAACTTTACACTAACAGCTTTATATTAGCAATATGGCAACAATCCCCCTTAACACACATCCTTTTCAGACTAGCATACCATGGGTGCACAAATAAGCGCAAATGCTTTTGATATTTAACAACGTGTCACACAGTAATGTAAAATGGAATAACAACACATCACATTGCGTCAGGATGTACGATAAGACCCTGGATCTCAATCCAAATTAGCCCCTTTGGGATGTGTTTGAAAGGGAAATCTACAAATCTGCAGCACCTGCTTGATGCTATTGTGTCAATATGGACCAAAATCTTGGAGGAATGTTTCCAGCACCTTGTTCAATCCGTGCCAAGAATTCCTGTTGCCAAAAAGTGACTCAGTACTAGCAAGGTGTACCTAATAAAGTGTACATAAGTCTTTTAAAGAAATAAACGTCATGTGCTGCTGATTTTTCAGACACGCTTGAAGAAAAAACACAATTGCAGTTGTAGCAAAAAAAAGTGTTTCATTCTATTTTCTTCTTTCTCCATTTTCCTCTCTGCCTCTTTAACCCTACAATATGTGTTGAGATGTGATTTAATAAGCGGGGGGATCCCGCGGGAGGCTTCGCATTGAGTTTTCCTATGGGTCTTTTCTGTGTGTATGACTGTGCTGTGGCAGGGGTGCTCCCTGGCCCAGATTAATTACCCCTCTCTAATTGGTTTAGTGTCTCACAGCTGGGCCGCGCGGGCTGCACACTGATACATCCAGTTAAATGACGCCCATCAGTCATCGCTGGCTATTAGAGTTGGGTACTGGGACTTGAGTGGTTCTTTTCCTCCTGGAGTGAGAGTGTTTGTTGTGTGTTTTTTGGCAAGAGATGTGGATAAAGAGAGTGTGTCAGTTGTAAACACCTGTACACTTGTCTTTACCACACAACAAATAATTGGATCTCTTGATGTGTTGTCTGTCAGAACTGTGATTCATGGATTGATGGGGTGTGTATGGATAGAGGGAGTCTATCAGTCAGCAAAGATACTGCATCTGGGCAGTGCATGTAGTATTTTGATGTATTTGATTATAGTCTTGTTTGTACAGTACATCAGTTTATTTTTTCCGTGTCAGTGAAAAATTCAATAAAGAAATGAAGAAATGTTTGTTTTATTTTTTAAAATCTTTGAACTCTTTGTATTTGTGTTGGTTTTGTTTGATTTAAAATAAATGTTTGGGATTATCAAGAACATTTGAAAATTGTTTTTTGAGCAGCAAAAAAAAAAACCAAACATTTTATTATTTAACCCTTTCACATGTCCAATCACATTGGTGTGATTACCCTTGGCTGGTCCCTGGGGACGGTTGCACTAGCAATGCGTAAATTGAAACGTTGCCTAGTTGTGACTTGAAAGGACACTAAGTTACAACTTGAACCGTAATAAACATTTTTATATTTTAATAATATTTTTTGTTGGACCACCGAACATAGTTTCAAGAGTTCACACTTAGCTGATGATTGACTATTGACCTTATTCTAAAATGCGGAAGTGCGCCTGTTTTCGCGATTGTCTTAGAACTTCCGATTCAGTCGCCTATGGGAGAAATGACTAGGAATAATAAACGGCAGAAAATGGCCAAACTGCTTGCTCAACAAACAAATGTTTGCATGACTACACAGACCAAGTAGCATAATATAATAAGAAAATATTAAATTGCAACATCAAGCAGCGTAACGAGCAATTGTTAACGTCAAAAAATGAATGGAAGTGAAGGTGACCGGAAGTCGCGAGACAAAAAGATTCAAATGGCAGCGCCCACTCGACAGCTGAAAATAAGGTGAATAAAGCTTGTTTGGCATGCTGTCCCGGGAGAGAGCCCTGAGCTCATAAGATCCTCGAGCACGGGTCTCTCTCCCGTTTGCAACGCAAGAGGGGAGTTTGAGCTCAGGTAGATCTCAAGAACCCCCTGCTGT
The DNA here is from genome assembly GCF_052040795.2 of Danio rerio. NCBI lineage: Eukaryota > Metazoa > Chordata > Actinopteri > Cypriniformes > Danionidae > Danio > Danio rerio. Next base: position 40,259,447 of record NC_141039.2, read on the forward strand.
AGTAACTATTGAACATGATTGCTCTTAAGAGTTAACTATTTACTAGGAGCATGGCTGTGGGACCATTTGGATTAGTCAATTAACTGAAGTTGCATGTTTTTTGACAGTGGGAGGAAGCCAGGGAACCCGGGGGAAACCCACATGAGCACGGGGAGGACGTGTAAACTTCGCAGAGAAACATCGGCTGGCTTGGTAACGACTAGGACCAGTGGCGTTCTTGCTGTGAGGCAACAGTGCTAACCACTGGACCACCCCCCCCCCCCCATGATCTATGTATATGTAGTATTTTGTTTCTTTTTGCACCTTTCTGTAAATATTAACATATGTACAAATTACATTGTGAAATTTCTGTTAATCAGGTTCTCAAATATGTCATAGAACATATATTTCACCTTTTAAACAGCTTATTAAGGATTGTATCATTTGTTATTTGACAGAAAATAAGTGCTGCTATTGTTGCTTGAGCTGTGATCGGAAATCAACGAAGTATTTGTATTATTTATTAAATTACGCATTAATTGTATTTTATTAGCATCTACCCCTACCTTAATCCTAAACCCAACCCTCATGGTAATGTCAAAATATTATTTGCGTACACTGTCACTAAAATTATGCTATATTAACCCTAAACCCAACCGTCACTGTAATGTAAAAGCAGTAGTTGTACTAAGTATTATTTATGTTATTTATTAAATTACCCAATAAATAGTATTTTTTAATGTCTACCCCTAACCTAATTCTAAATCACAGTACTGTAAAAGTATTAATTATTGTTATAGTGTCATAAAAAATGCTGCTATATTGATGTGCATAATCCACTTCCGGCCAGCCATGTATCCTATCTAAACTTTCCCATCTAGAATTCCTCATTGGGGCTGGTGGGTCACATGATAAACGCATCGCTATGGGAACTTTATAACGCAATGGATTCTAAGTAACGGTCACAAAAAAAAAACAAAAAAAAAACTCACGCAGAAGGGTCAGCTGTAGTAATCGCTCGTAAAAGTGTTAATCAATCAATTATTAAAATGATCTCATATTTTGAAAGATTTACACTTCACGATGTTACAATGTTTTTACACACAGGCACACACACTTTGTATGTAGTTCACTCATTTTTTTGTATTGTTTGTTTTTATTCTTATTTTTTCATTTGGTTAAAAAAAATCTAATAACAAATTAATTAAAAAAATAATAGACAAAAATAAATACTGTAGCCAAACTGTTTCAGTTCTGTTTGACTCTTTGAAATCAATATGAATCAATTGGAAAACATTTTGCTGATTAACACTCTTCAAAATATCTTGTGTTTTCAAACCTTTATTACATGGAACACAATATAAGTTAAGAAGATAACATAACTTTAATTTTTGGGTGAACTGTCCCTTTAAGAAGGTGCAGTAGTTTTTAATATCCAAAAAAACTTCCCCCAACAACCGTAACAGAAGCGAATCAGGTGAATGGGAGCTGCCAGGCAGATGATGTAATAAATCTGAGATGTTGATTAAGCACACTGATATTGTGCTGGCCTGAAGTTGCGGAGCCAAATGCATAAATATAAGTGGGGGAATTGAATTGTGACAGACCTGATTCGAACGGATGTCATGTCAAATAAAACAAGTGAAGCGCATTATGAGCTGCGGAAATCTCCCAGTATTGTCTGGAATAAAGGCCAAGAAATTGGACTGTGAAAGGACCATAGAGCTGCTTATTAACTTGCAAATGCTCTATACAGTCCCATAGTGTAGCAACTTATTAAAGTGCAAATATATGACGCACACTCATAGACTCATTTCCAGAGCTCGATGGAGTATTGTAAAGCTCTCTGTCTCTTTTCAGTTTTCCTTTATTCATCCCTTTATTTTTTCTCCTTTATCTAATTAATCTTTCTTGATGATTGTACTGCGATTTTAGTGCTTAAAACATCTCTTTTTTTAAATGTCACTCATAGCATCATGCATATTTATTCTAAGTGCATGTTTCTGTGCCAGTGTTCGAATATAAAAATGCAAATAAAAGGTTTTTGTTGCTGTCATTATCACTTCTGCGACCCTCTGGTGGTCTAATCAATTATGCAGACAGAACGTAACCCCCGGGCACAGACCCCGACACCAGCAGCACAAACTTTCAAGTCACCAGGCGCTTTGTCTAATGACAGAAATTTCACAACATGAAGACGAGGCCCATCAGCGTCTCAGCAACATTGTGGTTCCACATCATTAATTTCCAGGGTCCTCTGTAGTGGGAGAAAAACAAAATCAAATTAATTAGGATGCTGAAAACGAATGTGCGAAATTAATAAAATAAAATAAAATGAAATAAAGGAGGGGGGGAGGAAAAAGTGCATTTGCGCTAATGGATGTGAAACAAACGATGGCATCTTTTTTTTTTTTTTTTGCTTTGTTTTTTTTTAGGAGGAGAAAGCCTAACTGCGTTGTTGGCAATTTCAGATTCAATTATAATGCAGGGACCTCAGCTCTACCTTTTCAAATGAGGTTTAGATGAAAAAAAAATTTAATTAGAAATTATAACCCTTGAGGAACGTAGACACTGCAAAAATTGTCCCTGCTTTCCTTTAGGAAGACGCTGTGTGATTTTGTATGTTTGTGAAAGCGATGCTGATGTGCATGGTAATGTTGCCTTCTGGTGCTCCTTGTGAACTTCTTATTTGGGTACTTGTTAATGGCTCTCTTTTCAGTCTAAAATTGTGTTTTTCTGAACTCAAAGCAACTTGTTCAATGTCAAAAATCTACTTTAGTGGTAGTGAAGTTCCAGCATCTACCAGTAGGGGATAACTATAAAGTTTGCATCATGCCTCATTCGTTCGATGGACTCAAACTCAATTCCTAAAGGGCTGCAGCTCTGTTTAGTTTAGCTCAAATCACCTCCAACTCAAACCTGCTTAATAGTCCATAGTAGTCTTAAACAGCTTGATTATTTGGATCAGCTGTGTTTGATTGGGATTGAAGCAATACTGTGCAGAGATGCGGCCCTTCAGGAATCAAGTTTGAGACCTATAGTTTATATTAAGAGGACAGAGTTTGTTTTGTACTGCATCCAGCCACAAGGGGTCCCTTGAAATGTTTGGCCTCCTTTTTAGGATGTGTGAGGCACACTTATAAAGTACCTGGGATGTCTGCTATGACTTAATACTCTTGTAGTGCAACTGGAGCTGCATACTTTTGATTCTGTAGATCAGTGGTTCTTAACCACGTTCCTGGAGGATGACCAACACATACATCCATACTAAATGCCAGACTCAAGAACTCTTTCTTCCCATCAGCTATCAGACTTCTAAACAGATAACCAATGCACATAACATTCTCTTTTTCTGCTCAGTACAACACTACATTCTCCATCCTAGTTTGCACTATTTAATTTTTTTTTTTTTGCACGTAAGCCAATTGCACTAGGCACTTTTTGCATAATAAGCACAATTTAAAAAAAACACTGTACATTGTTTACTTCTGTTTCATTACTCAAATCAGTTTTATATATTGTTTACTTTCATAGATATTTATATACTTACATTTTATAATCATACTACAGTCACTTCTGTGTATATATGTGTATTTATGTGTATGTCGTGTATGATGTGTATGTTGTGTGTATGACTTCACTGTGGACGGCAAAGTAAGAATCTCATTGTACAGGGAAACGTGTTTCCTTACTGTGCACATGACAATAAACAGTTGAATTGAATTAAATAGTCATAAACTAAAAGATATGGACATAGTATCTGTGACGTCACCTATAGGTTTCTGAAGAGCGCAAATAAAGCTACAAATAGGCGTGGTCAATCTTTTCCATTTTGTTCATGTGTTATTGCGCTGACCGAAGCTAACCAAAAAAGGGCAAAGAGGCAGAGAATGAGCGTAGCTACAGATGCATTGCATGTTGCCTATACGGGCTTTTCTTTAGGAAAAACACCTAATACCTCATTACCTGCTACTTGTTTGTGTTCTGACCACATGGGCTTGGTTGTGTACCATATTAATAAAGTGTTTAGACTTTTAAAAACACTGTTGTAATGCATTGAGCCACTCAGCATTGTTCTTATGAGGTTTTTCTACAGGAGGAAAATGCTAATTACTTTCAAATACTTATATATTATTATGATTATATACTAAATATGACTTATTATATAGTCTGTGTTAGTAAATGCAAGGCTGTTTATGAAATCCAGGCATAACACTGTATGACAACGTTTCAGATGCTTATTCTATAGCCAACAGCTAATTAATCTGGATTCTGGGGTGCATCAAAGAAAAAATGAATGATAAATGATCTTAATTACAACAAATACATTTATAGATATGGTATATAGGTATATAATTTCACTGACCTGGGAAATGGTGTCCACTTGAATGCGTTGTGAGCACAATTAAGTGCACACAACATGCCATATCATCTGATAATTGTAGGAAATAAGCAGCTGACTGTGTAAAGCCTCATAAAACAAAGCAAAAAATATGACGTATTTGCCGAGTTCAAAGGCTAATCACTCAAGTGGCCACACCCTTAATTATGCAGACATAATATAACTTTAAATAAATGAACCTGATGAGTTATAAAAAAAAATGCACTCCCTCACAATTTGAATAATTTCATGAAGTGTAATGATATAAAATTTCATGAATTGTAATACTAGCATTTTTTTGTACTAGGCTGTAAACAATTTTACGTTGGGGTCAAAAGATATTTGCTCTGTTTTGGAGCCAGGCCTAGCGAGATTTTCATGATTTCCAGTTTCAGTTACTTCCATATTAGCTTTATAAGGAAGAGCGAGATGTTGCGCTTGTATATAGTATGCTAAAAACAGTATGAGTCGAGTAGTATGTCCGAATTCATACAATTTGAAAAACAGTATGCCAGAAGTAACTGGGTGACTACTACTTCAAGCGAGGTTCTGAAGTGTGCATTCGATAGACACAATGTCATAAAGTGCGACTCATCTAAGAGTTGTCATGACAATGAGTTCACTGTACTCAAATGGCCTCCACAGTACGCAGATAACAATCCAATAGAGCCCCTGTGGGATGTATTAGAATGGGAGATTTGCATTATAATTGTGCTGCCGACAAATCTGCAACAACAGCGTAATGCAGTCGTGTCAATATGGACCCAAAATTTCAGAGGAATATTTCCAGTACCTTGTTGAATCTATGCCACAAAGGATTAAGGCAGTAGTGAAGGCAAAAGAGGGTCCAACCCAGTACTAGTGATAGTGAGGTGGACCTATTAAAGTGGCTAGTGAGTGTATGTGATATGTCATCTACAGTTTAAAAGGCACTCATTTCATGGTCTTGGAATGTTAATTATTTTTCCAAAAGTTGAATTTTCTTCAGATCTTATTTTCCTTTTCAATTTGTCCTTGGCTTTCAATACAACCTGGCTTTGATCAGCACAAATGTACGTACTCGGGACCTTTGCGTTTCATTAGTGTTTCTTTCCTTACTCTTATTTTTGCACCGATATCATCTCTGAGTTTTATTTGGGGATCTGAGAAGGCCAGCTTGTCAGAAGTGGTGTGTGGCCCCGTGGGGAACGGATGGCTCATCTCCAGCATGTGCTCCGAGCTGAAAGCAGTCAACAAGCTCTGCTGTAACTGAGCCAATTTTCAAAGCGTTCCGCTGATGTGATTGGTATCGTCCTCGGGCTGGATGAGTCCACTCTCAGCGGCGGCGCAGGGGAAGGTTAGTCTGTCTTACCTGAGGATAGGGAGACCTTTCTGTAATCTACTCAGGGAGAAAATTATGGAGCTCAATTTAAGACTTACCCCATGAAATTAACACCCCCAGCTCTCTTTTCTGCTTCGAAGAGTGAATCTTTTTTTCTTCTTTTTTGGTAGAATAGCTTGCCTGTTTGAAACTTCCAGGGTGAAATAGGTTTTGACTTTATTTTGATTTTACCTTAAAGAAGCCAATTTAGATGTGGTTCATATATTTTACTGAGTATGTCTTAATAAATGCAATAAAAAGTCACACAGTTATTTTTTGTATATATAGGCATGGCAAGACAAGTTTATTTGTACAGCACATTTCATACACAATGGTAATTCAAGAGTGCTTTACATAAACAAGAATAAAAGAAACACGACAATAAAACAACAAAGCATTAAAATGATTTAAAACAATTCAAAAGGAGATTAAAATGTGTAAACTCGTTTTAAAGGAATGTAAAAAGAAAGACACAGTAGTATGAACTGTCGGACGCAGCACAGTGCTCATTCAGTAAAGGCACAGCTAAACAAATGTGTTTTTAGTCTTGATTTGAATGAGCCTAATGTTGGAGCACATCTGATCATTTCTGGAAGCTGATTCCAGCAGTGGGGGACGTAATAGCTGACGGCGGATTCACCCTGCTTTCATTGAACTCTTGAAATTTCAAATTTACTTGATCTTAATGATCTGAGTGATCTGCTAATTTTATATTGGGTGAGCATATCTGTAATGTATTGAGGTCCTAGGCCATTTTGTGGTTTTTAGACACGTAATAATAATTTTAAAATCTAAGTAAGAATGTTACTGGGAACCAATGCAAAGACCTAAGGAAAGGTGTGATGTGCTCTAATTGTGTGGTTCTGGTCAGAATCTTGGCTTTCTAACAGAATCAGAAACTTTCTAACTGTCTTTTTGGTAAGGCCAGTGAGGAGTCCATTACAGTAATCCACCCTGCTTGTGATAAAACCATGAACCTCAATGGAAACAAAGCATCTAATATATAGACTGAGGTGTTTATAGTACATGATAATACTTACAATTTAAGCATAATTAATCAATACATAGTTGGATAGTTGGTATCAGGATAGTAAATTTGCTGTTTTGGGTTTTGATTCTTACTACTGGCTAGAATTGCCTTTTTAATTCATCTCTGCACTGGAACCTATATTGAATATGCAGCATAATATGTACAGTGTATGCAAGAGGTTGGTGCTACCATATTTGTAGCATTGTAGTCATTTTATTTAGATGGATGGATGGATGGATGGATGGATAGATAGATTTTTTTTATGTTGCAATGCCATAGTACCATATACCATAGTAATTGTAGTGTATTGAATCTAAGATTAGACTCGCATATCAGGAATGTATGTATTTTGTGTTGGTCACTCTTTGTATAACCCTGAATTAGTTATTGGTTGGCCCTCATAATGTGTCTCCTGTTTTCATTACTGCAGACTAGTCCAGTAAAAAGAAACAAGAAATGCCCACATGTGTTTAGCGTTTTTCCTTATCACAAACACAATAGTAAATGATGCTTTAAAATGACGGTGAATTAGTAAAGGCTTCGGCAATGAAAGAAAATAGTTCCTCATGTTAAAAATATTTGTAGACCCTCCGTTTTTGATAAAAAAACATATTTATATACACGATTATGTCATCAAACTGTTGTATAAATACTTCATCCCTGACCCTCCTCAATTTCGTCCTTGACAACCTCCTCCAAATCCCCGCTCTTCACTTTTGTCCACGACACAAATTGCCTTGCCACTAAAGCTCCACGATTCTGGCTTAAATGAGAATTGCCAAATTTTTTAATTTTTTTTTTTTTTTTTGTCTAAAATAAAGATCACAATTTTCTTACGATTCTGTAGATGTAAAATAAAGGTTAATATGAGTGGGCTATTATTATTGTTATTCTCAAACATGTAGTTAAACAGCACTACGCTTTGTGTAGATCTACTGTTGGTTAAAATACTACATTTTGTATAGACTTGGAATGGTGGACTTTAGATTTGTTCTGGTCATTAATGCAGATGATAATTCTGATGTTGAATTATTGTGTTTGAGACATATGCTTACAATCTGTAATTTTCTGCTTAAAATCTGTCACCGACATGATTTTGTACAGAAGACTGGGTGGGTATTTTTGCATTTTGGGTGGGTTTTGGATACTTTTTGGGCTGGAATCAGTCAGCTACATCTGGCAACACTGTGCGCGCTTTCGGTTTCATTTTCACTGCTCAAAGCGGTTCATACATCCCGCACATTCCCGAACGATCACTCTGTGCCACAAACTAAATGTTATTTACAACTTTATTACCTGTTATTCACAGCCTATGCAAGTTCTGTACACTAAAGTAAATTTCATTCACAGGCGCACACCCGCCCTCTCTAACAGGTAACAGCTGACGGTCAGCTCACATCACGTGTGATTTTTTGGTCGCAAATACATTAGACAGAAATGACAATTTAGGGGTGAATTATACCTAATAAATACAGCATGTAACTCTTTTAGCACCATTTGGAGGTGTCCACGTTGCTGAATGACTTGTGCGGCCACCTTTGCTTCTCTCCTGAATTTGAAAATATGATTGACAGAATCGTAGAATAAGATACTGAATAAGATCATTTAGGGGGTCGAATCGAGATCATGATCTTTTTTTATGATTAATTTTGCCGCTCTACCTGCCACTATATACATCATAGCAATCATGGCAATCTTAAGTCTGATTGAGAATATTGTGTCATCAAACTGACTTCAACAGAGAAGGACCGACACTCCAAACACGTCAGATTTTGATTGAAAATTACAAAAACAATTATTTTTCTTCAGTAAATTAACCTGGACAGATTAATTGTTGACCTGTGGCATTGAAATTTTTTATTTCTTCCTTTTCCTTTAAATGTCATCTCAACCTTAATGAAATAAAACAAACATTCATATTTTACTCAATAAACTTGAGTTGCATTCCTTTTTTTCTTTTTATTTTTCATAATTGTAGTTTTTTTTTAAATAAAAAACGTATTTCTCCTCCTTTGCATAACCACATAGCAGCCTCTCATAAAAACAAGATGAAGATGAAGCAGGGATCTGAAACTCAGAGACGCACAGCTCTTTATAAATTCAGTTTATAAGGAGTAACAAGGAACGCCCAATTAGCATGACAATGACATCATTAACAAGCACTCGGTCCGTCTGATTATTTAATTAGGGCCAGAGGAAATGAGGATGGGAGTTAAATAAAGAAACCTGTTAGTCTCTCCCTCGCGACTGTTTTGTCAAAATAGTGCGCTTTGTGCTGTACCAATCAAGGGTTCATCGCATGGCGGGTTAAGACGGTTCCACTCGTACCCCCAGCAGAGGCCAGATGACTGCTCATTATCCACACAGCTGTAAATTACGACCATTCTGGACAGAATATCAATTATGCACTTCTTAAAACAGTCGCTGGATTAAAGACTTGACAAAAGGGCACTCGCAGCAATCAGGCCAGCTGATTAGGTTTTCATATTGCTGGATGAAAGACTCGCTGCCAAAGAAAGGCTGATCATTCATTCAGAGATGAGGCTCTTTTGTCAGTCTGGCCTTGGCATATGCTGCCAAGTTAGTCCTCGTTTGTCTTCCTGCTTTTAAAACAAATGCAAAGAGCAGCTTATTTGCAGGGCTAAAAATAACTTGCGTTTGGCATCTCACGAGTGCATTTGTATGCAGATCTTGTTGATGATGGCTTGTTTAAATTCGATATGCATGGCAGATCTCATGAACGGACCCCCAAAGATGATGGTGAGTCATAAAATGTAATGATTAATTTCCAACATGACCCATTAAAAAAAAAAAAAAAAAAAAAAAGTAATAAATTGATATTGAGTTAAGTAGCTAAGGTTTTTGCATAAAATAATGTATTTATCTCTATTGCATAGACAAGTGATCTTTTATCTTAAATAATATAAAATATAAATAGATATAATTAAAAAAAAAAAATATATATATATATATATATATATATATATATATATATATATATATATATATATATATAAATATATAATACAATATACATTTAAATATACAGCTATTCTGAACATCTACATGCACAGTTGTGTTTGACCTCAAAGTGTTTTTATTTTTATAGTCAGATTGTGGAGGATTTCCGGCAGATGTCTTTTGTCTTGCAGGCAGCCCATGCAGAGCAGCAAATAAGCTTGCTGGCATGATAAAGGGAGACAGGGAATGGTTCCAGCCTTTAAAGTCTGTCCATTTTGCTTGAATCTGCCCAGTTTCCGCCTGTACATTAAAGGTCAGAGGGAGTTTAAGAGTACTCCGTTCTGATTTGTTCCAAATATATCAAAGGAGAGCTTCAGACTGATTCGCATTACTGGGTCTCTTACTTCATTAGTGGCTTCAGTTTGCTAAGACTATATGGCTTTTTTATCTTCTGTGGAAGTTAGAAGGATATTTTGAAGGATGCGGTTCATAACAAAGCAGGTTTAGTTACCGTAAAAAAGAAAGATAGATATATTTTAGTGCTGTCAAAAGTAGTGCGTTAACGCATGCGGTTAATTTGAAATAATCATCGCGTTAAAAAAAATTACGCAATTAACGCAGTTGCAGTTTTTTTATTTCCTGTTGTGGTCGACGTGTGTTCAACATGCAAAAAAATATGGATAAGACCAAGTAAGCACTTTTTGAAGGCAAGTTTCAGTATAAAACAATTAATGTCACATTACTAGGCTATCATGCGTTTCCTCCAAAGTCTTATTTAATTTCGGGTGTTTCATTTTTAATTTTTGACTTTTGTTTTCATGGAATTTGATACCTCATGGCGAACGGAAAGAAAAACCTCCGCATTTCGTGACTCTGTGGTCCTTTAAGGTAATTAAAAATCGCTGCTTTCATGGTAGACTCTTAATAAGAGTATTATCTTAATCATATTAAAATCGAAGTATTGGTGTCCATGTAAATGAAGAGCCAGATGAAGTCGCGAGCGGTCAAAGACATTGCATTCCTCTGCCTTTCAGCATGAGCCCTCCAATGTTTTAATAATTTTGACAGGTTTCCCCCTAAAACACAACTTTTGAAAATGGCTGCTTATCGTTGTTGTGTCAGAATCCTTGTAAAATAGGCCACAGCCATACTTTAGAATGCTTAGTTTAAGCGAAATTTAATGAACGCGATCAAGCGTATTGAATCTGAAGGTAGTCGCTCCGGCTGCCCTGTCCTGCGCACGTTGTGTGTGTGAGTGTGTGTCAGTGTGTGTGGGCGTTATCCGTAGCCAATAAATTAAAAAGTTACGATTTGCAGTGAGATTGTGTTGCACTCTCAGCTCACATCATTCAAAAGAAAAGGTCCACATTGTCCCCTGATAGTGTCAACAGACTCGACGGTTTTAGCAACTGGCTGAATGTAAAGGAGGACTAAGCAAAATGGTTTTTGCTTTATGTTCTCAACTCACAGCAATACAACTTTACAATGAGTACAATTGTTTGCATTCAATACTTTATTGTTATTATAATTTTCCATATTTTCAATTCTTGTATTTTGCCATTTATTTGCAGTCCACTTAGAATCCAACTTGCAAATATTTTTTTTTATTGGCATTGATTGTTTTGATATTCAAATGGCACTAACATGCCTGTGTTTTTATTTCTGTAAACAATATGGCTGTCAAGCTGGGATCTTGATGGTTTATTGTGGGTATGTTGTTTACATGAAGAAATTTGTGTTACAAGTTAAACAAAAATTGTGATAAACAATTATATTTAGAATTTAAATAGTTTTTGTCTTGCGTTTAGATAAATTTTACATTTGAATCGCCAAAATTAAAAGTTTTAGTCTTTTAAACGTGATTAATCGGGATTAATTTTCAAAAAAAGTGTGACTAAATTGTTAATTTTTTTAATCGATTGACAGCACTATATATATATATATATATATATATATATATATATATATATATATATATATATATATATATATATATAAATTCAAGATAGAACTTCCAGAATATATGCATTCTCCATTTTATTGCAATGTAGTTTGTACACTGTAAACAAATTAATCTTAAAAAGCTAGGACAACAAATATTTATATGTTGCTTTAACTTATTTCAATGTTAATCAGTTCCCAGAGATGGGTTGCGGCTTGAAGAGCATCCGCTGTGTAAAAATGTGCTAGATAAGTTGGCGGTTCATTCCGCTGTGGAGACCCCCGGATTAATAAAGGGGCTAAGCCGACAAGAAAATGAATAAATTAATCAGGAACAAATTTCAGTAAAGAAGAATGGCTTTCAGTCTGTTTTGGCATATTTTTGAAAGGTGCCACAATATCAAACCATGAGCAAAATTTTACAATCTACTTATTTAACACCAGTTCGTCTCAATAAGATATTTCCTAATGTTTCTCAATGTTGTTTAAGTGCAAAACCAATGTTGGTATTTAATGTATTCTGGGACTGTGACATAATTAAGCCATACTGGAAAGAAATCCACAAATTAGTTCAGAAGATTACTGGTTAACCTTCTGCCCTATCTAGTTATTTATCTTCTGAATTGTAAAACTGCTCTACACCTTAGTCATGGACTAAAATCTGTGTTTCACCTTTGTACGTATCTAGCAAGAAAGTGTATTCTTTTGCTGTGGTCTTCTAGCATTCTTTCGGTCAATATGTAGATAGATCAGATTGCCATTTTCTTATCCTTAGAAAGGCTGACTTAGGACTTTGCATCAGAAATCTGATTATTTCTGGCATATCTGGAATCGTCTGTGGGAGTTTTTGGAGAATGTATATTTTAAAGCCATCATAAAATAAAAATAAATAGTAGTAATAAATCACAAGCTTAAATGTAGTAAAATATAGATACACACATAAAATGAATAAATACCAATTAAATACCATTAAATAAAAATTTGCTACTTGTAGTGTTTCAACAAATCTTAAAACATATTCAAATGTTTAGTCTCTTAAAATTAAACTTTGCAATAAATCCACAAAACCGGTCAACTTTAATTTCAATAAAAAAAGATAAAATCATAGTATGACTGAATGCTTACATCGCACAGTCAATGCTCCATCAATATATTTTGCAGCCCTAATATTTGCCTATTATTCCAATTTTAATAACTCAAATAATATTCCACTTTAAAAAACAACATTTTATTTATTTTACAATTCTCCTAGAGTTAAATGGTTGAGTTTTACCATTTTTAAATCCATTCTACCAAGCTCTAACAGGAGCACTTTTAGCTTAGCTTAGCATAGATCATTAAATAAGATTAGACCATTACCTTCTCTCTCTCTCAAAAAAAAGTAGTTTCTGTAGTTAAATTATGTACTTTTTTATTTTTAATTTTCCAACGTCAAGCTTTATATACAAAAGTCATTCTTGAGCGACATCCTAATGGTCTAGCCTAATTTAATGATCTATGCTAGGCTAGAAGTGTCTCCTCCAGACCCAAAAAATGGCTGAATGGATTTAAAAATGGCACAACTCAGTTGTTTAAATCTAGGTGACTTGAGCCTATTGAAATAAGCCTATTTCCTAAAAAATGAAGTGTCCCTTTAAGTAGGATCCTTTAAAATGTTGGGTTTGGCATTTGACCTACTAAAATAAAGATCCTCAGTGGGAATAGCTAGCTAATAATGTGTTGGTCTCACAGGTCATAATGTAACATGCTTGGTGGAGAGTTGTCTGACCTGTGGTTTAAAAGAGCAGTGGCTCACACGCAAACGCACATTTTCAGCCCATTGTTAGCAGGTGGGTTGGACCTGATAACAGAAGGTCTTTACCTGTCTTACAGCTCAGGAGAGATAGAATAATATATCAAAACTCTCGCGTTCTCTCTGTCTCTCTCAATGCTTTTTCATTTAAGATGGCGGATACTTGTAATATCCTTGTTGATGTTATCAGAAGGTCTCTAAGAGGCTATTTCCACTGCTGGATAAAAACGTCTAAAAACAATGTTTTATTCACAATAACTCTGCAGCTGCGGTCTTACGACTTGTGCATACTGTATGTGCCTTTCAACATCACATGGAAAAAAAATATTTTCTAATAGAAAAATGGGAAGGACATTTTGATATTTATGTTTTTAACAGTAATAACAAAAATTATTAATTTGAGATTTATGAATCAATCTTATACAATTTAAAATTTTGTTTTTATATTTTATAGTTCACATGTATTTATTCCTATTTAACCATTCATTTTGAAGAATACTGTAGTTATGCACACATACTGCTCTTCAAAAAGTAATATTTAGACATTCATATTGAATGAAGACATTTAATGATGTAAAAATGCAGAATGTTTTCTGTGAGGGTTGTGTTTAGGATGCAGAATATACCGTTTGTATAGTGTGATAATCATGGTTATTAAAAGTCTCTACAAAGATAGGTATATAAATGTATGTGTGTGTATATAGGAGATATGTGTGTATACACAGGACATATAGTGTACATACACTCACTTGCCACTTTATTAGGTACACCTTACTTACACCGAGTTGGACCCTCTTTTGCCTTCAAAACTGCCTTAATCTTGCGTGGCATGGAATCAGCAAGGTACTGGAAATATTCCTCAGAGATTTCATTACACAATTGCTACTGGCCATGGGTACACTGTGGGTATAAAAGGATGGACATGGTCAGCAGCAATACTCGGGTAGGCTGTGGCATTGATCTGATGCTCAGTTGGTAATAATTGACCCAAAGTGTGCCAAGAAAATATCCCCCACACCAATACACCACCACCAGCCTGAACCGTTGATGTAAGATTGGATGGATTAATGCTTTCATGTTGTTGATGTTAAATTCTGACCCTACCAGCCGAATGTTACAGCAGAAAATGAGACTCATCAGACCAGGCAATGTTTTTCCAATCTTCTATTGTCCTTTTCTGGTGTGCCTGTGTGAATTAGACTAGATTCAACCTTATTGTCATTACTCATGTACAAGTACAAGGCAATATTTTAGCCTCATATGTAGCCTCAGTTTCCTGTTCCTAGCTGACAGAAGTGGCACCCAGTGTGGTCTTTTGCTGCTGTAGCCCATTTACCTCAAGGATAGACGTGTTGTGCATTCAGAGAAGCTCTTCTTCATACCTCGGTTTTAACAAGTGGTTAATTGAGTTACTGTTGCATTTCTATCAGCTTAAACCAGCCGTTCTCTTCTGACCTCTGGCATCAACAAGACATTTGCGCCCACAGAACTGCTGCACACTGGATATTTTCTCTTTTTCGGACCATTCTCTGTAAACCTTAGAGATGGTTGTGCCTGAAAATCCCAGTAAGATCAGCAGTTTCTGAAATACTCAAACCGGCCCGTCTGGCACCAACAACTATGCCAAGTTCAAAGTCACTTAAATCATCTTTCTTCTCCATTCTGATGCTCGATTTAATCTGCAGCAGATCGTCTTGAACTTGTCTACATGCCTAAATGAGTTGCTGCCATATGATTGTGTTTAGAAATTTAAGGTAATGAGCAGTTGGACAGGTGTACCTAATAAAGTTGTATGTGCTGTATTTTTATATTTGTTACCCAAAGACCTTTCTGAACTCTTGGTTGAAAATCTGCCGGTTCTTCCTTCCTTTCTTCCTTCCTTCCTTCCTTCCTTCACTTCTTCCTTCCTTTCTTTCTTTCTGATTCACACATTATTTATATTTTCCCATCTCTATGTCACCTTGCTTTGTTTCTCTCTCTTTTGTCTCTCCTGTTTTTCCCCTCTGATGAATATATGTGGCACGTCTCTGTGATGGGCCAAAAGCTCAGCTGAGAGCATTATAATAGGGCTTTCCCTCCTTATTAATAAAAGGGAGGCCTGCTCATCTTGAAGAGGGCATTCAAATAGCATTTGGCAGTGGCCTGGTGTTTGTTCTCCTCCAGCGTCTGCCTTTTCCAGGACATCCAGAGAGATTTACTCCGGCTTATCTCCAAAGGACCAGGATGTGCCTCCACGGCTGAGCGAAACAATTACTCACAGTGGCTTTCTATCTGTCCTACAGTGAGCGCTTCCACTTTACACACACACTCCCGTACATGCATGGCTCATACACACTTTGACTCACACAGAGAAAACCAAGTCAAGTTATTCAATTTGGAATTTTCTTTGTCATGTCAGAACATCAGGAAAAAACAATTTGCCACTTTGAGTTGAAAGAAGGCATGCTATGAAGCAGCGGTAAAGAGTGAGGAAGGGCCGAGGCTCTTGCTCTGCCTTCTCATCTTCACTTACATGCTATAATATTCCTGCTTTGTAGTCAGAAACTATCTTCTGTTTAATTGTTGCTCTGTTTAGCAAAGATTTTTAGTTTTTATTGCTAGCAAAGTTTAGCGGCTAGCAATGATTTGTAGAGCATTTGTGATATTTGTGAAAATTAATTAAATAATTAATTATTAATTATTAATTAATAATTTACCTAAATCATAGTCTCTGTGAATTAAATTTGTCCATCCATTCATTTTGTCCAGTCTTCTATCCATCCATTATTTTGTTGAACCATTCCTCTGTTTGTCCAGCCGTTTGTCCATCGTTTTGTCGATCCATCTGTCTGTTTGTCAGTCCATCCATTTGTCCATCACTATCTATCCGTCCATCATTTTGTCTAACCATCCATTCATCCGTCTGTCTGTCTGTCCATCCATCCATCATTTGTCCAAATATCCATCGATCCATCTGTCTGTCCGTCCATCATTTTGTCTATCACCATGTATCCATCTATCCATCTATTCTTCCATTGTTTTTTCAACCAACCATCTATCCATCCATTCTTTCATTGTTTTGTCCAACCATCTATCCATCCATTCATCATTTTGTCCGTCAGTCCATCCATCTGTCTGTTCATCCACCTTTTTGTCCTTCCATTCAACATTAGGTCAAGCCATCCAACCATATATCCTTCCATTGTTTTGTCCAACCATCCATAAAACTATTGGTTTAACTATTTATCCAACCGAACATCCATCCGTCCATCATTTTGTCCCCCCATCCATCCATCCATCCATCCATCCATCCATCCATCCATCCATCGTTTTGTCCATGTATCCATTGTTTTGTTTAACCATCTATCCATCCGTCCTTCCATTGTTTTGTCCACATATTCCATCCATTGTTTTGCCTAACCATCCATCCATTGTTTGTTTTGATTTTGCTCATCCATTCATTCCTCCGTCCATCCAATCTTTTTGTCCATCCATCCATCTATCTGTTCGTCCATCGTTTTATCCAACTATCTATCTACCTGTCCGTCCGTCTGTCCGATTGTCCGTCCATCGATCCATCCTTTTATCCAACCATCCATCCATCTGTCCGTCCATCATTTTGTCAAACCATCCATCCATCAGTTTGTTCATTATTCTATCCATCCATCCAGATGTAAATTAAAAACTACAGAAATTTATTTACAGCTGTAATTACATACAGAAACATTTAAATATGTTAATTGATTGTTGATAGTTGATTTAATACTATATATGTCAAATTTGCAGTTATTGATAACAGTTCAATTAAAATGGGTATAGCATATGGAAAACTTTATTTCTGGTAAACAAAATGAAGGAAGAAAACTAGCATTGTACTTATAATATTATAAAAAAATCTATATCAGGTGACCTGTCAACCAGGGACTTCAGGTAATATAATCTTACTGATTTTTATTTTTATTTTTATTTATTTATTTTTTATTGGCAAAATAATTCTGTATATTTTACTTAAAAAAAAAAAAAAAAACTTTTTCCGACAGCAATGGCAATCAGACTAATTGACGACCGATTGTGTTGTAATCATTCATAATGTTTCAAGTCTGAATATGTAGAAATGTAAATAAAACACAGAAGCTGTAACATACAAAAAGATTGAAACTGAATAATGATTAACTTGAAGTGATGAATATAGAGCACAAGTCATCGAACTATTATAAAGTGCTTTTTTGGTCCTCGACAGCCCACACCACCTTCACTCTCATGATGTGAGCATAGTTCAAGATCTCCTTCACTCTAGTTTCCATCTTTTAGTGCTGCATTTGGGCTCCTGCTGAGAGTTGAGAGGTTCCTGGCAAAAGATTTCTGCAGACCTCCACTTCTTAGAGTTAAAGAGACTATTCTTTTCTTCTCTCTCGAATTCCCTAAGAGTATGATCTGATTAGGCTGAACTCCTTTGGGCTCATGGGGAAACTGTGCTGAGTCACACAATGCCCTCTTCAGACAGGACAGTCTCTTTCTTTTTGTTTGTTCCTTTTTTTTTTTTTGGCTTTACTGTGCATCTCCTTAACTGTTTTTGATGTTATAGCTGCTCTGATATTGTTTTATTTTCACTTGCAGCATACAGGATATGAATTAAATTGTTTGTGTGTGTTTGTGTGTATATGAGCCCGGATGACAAAAACCATTTTTATGTTACAGAAGTATATTTTTGGAGATACAAATTTTGAACAAATACTTAATTATCTGTTTCCTTATTTTGTGAATCACAGGGATTTTCTTTCTGATTTACAGTTATGTAGCATTTCTAGACCTTGATCTCTGCTCAACTTCAACTTTTGATGTTGAAAGTTCAACTCTGCCAATATAATGTGATTTTTTTTTTTTAATAATTATAATTTTTGTAATTTGATATCTACAGACAGACAGACACACACACAGACACACACACAGACACACACACAGACACACACACACACAGACACAGACACACACACACACACACACACATACATACCTATATATATATATATACATATATATATATATATATATATATATATATATATATATATATATATATATATATATATATATATATATATACATATTATTATTTTCTTTTTTTTAATGGCAAATATCATTAGAATATTAAGTGAAAAATATGATCCATAAAGATGTTATACATTCCCTAATATAAATATATCGAACTCAAATTTTGAATATTAGTAATGTGAAGTGCTAGGAGCTTAATTAAAAAATTTACACCAATGGGGTCCGGGGTCACATATTTGTTCACTCATTCATTTTTCTTCGGCTTAGTGTGCTTTCATATCTACATTTTTGTTTCTGAACCTGTCTCGTTTGCCCTGTTAGTGCGGTTCGTCTGGCATATGTGAATTGTTGGTCTTGGCTCTATTGAAACAAACTCTGAAGCAGATCGATTGTAGTGAGAAAGTGATACGATTCGAGCCCGGTTATATTACAGTGTTTTATGGATATGTAATAGGCATACGGATATATGAAGAGAGAATTATGAGCAGGGCGGGAGGTCATTCTAGACATCCCAAATCTCCTGGAAGTTTCAGGAGTCTTCCACAAATGCACAGAGACTCCCGGATGCCCGCAAACGAGTGATAATCTCCCAGAAATTGCGCGTCTTCTCCTGGTCCTCAAATACGTCGCTCACCCTTCCCCACCACATTCCTTCTTGCTCTTCAGAAGTTCAGACACGTCGTGCGCACTTTGCCAAACACCATCAAACCACCACCCCTCCTGACCAATGTGAGGAGAGTTTACTCACACATGACTTGTTTTAGCTCATTTGGTCCGTTTAGAAATTTTGCCGTGTGAAAGCGAACAGCACCAAGAGCAAAGAGCAACACTGACAATAGCAATAGCAATCGATTCACAGGTGTGAAAGCACTAATAGTCTCTTATTTATCAGGGGTCACCACAGCAGAATGAACCGCCAACTATTCCAGCTTATGTTTTAGGCAGCAGATGTCCTTCCAGCCGCAACCAAGTACTAATTTAGTGTACCCAATGTACTTATAGCACGTCTTTTGACTGTGGGGGAAAATGGAACAAATGGAGGAAACATGCTACTCCACACAGAAAATGCCCAGCTGGGACTCGAACCAGTGACCTTCTTACTGTGAAGAGACAGTGCTAACCACTGAGCCACTGTGCTGCCAGGGTCACATATATTAACAGTAAATATTGTACACATATTACAATAGTCGACTATTAGTATTAGTTAATAAATAGTATTAGTTATTAGCTATTACTATTAGACTATTAGTATTTGACATGATTCTAACTCACTTGGCCCCCAGCTTTGATTTCTCGGAGTCTGGCGAATGCAGGAATCGATAAGCACAGTTAATGCAATTATAATCTGTTAAATCTCTCTTATAATTGAACAGATGGAGGGAGGTGTTTACTGTCCTGCCATAATGAGATGCGCAAAACTCTCAATGGTCCAACCGAGAGATATTTTTAAAACTGCACAGACACCAGACTGTCACATCTCTTCTTGCATCTTAAGACATTTCTGTACTCTAATCACGGTTTACTGAGCAAATACATGCAAGAACAGAAACTTCATTTGTGAAAATGCATTATTACTTTGTGTCAGTTTGTATATCTTTGTGTGTAATATTAGACTAAAATTCAATTACATAAAACACCAAAAACAAATAAAATGGTGTTGGTGAGGATTTTAGTTGGCTGGTAGCTTTTTAAAAAAAAATTATAAATATAGATAATAATATAATAAATACAAATGATAAAGTTTTTATTTTTATTTATTTATTTTTTTTTTGTGTTCAGCTCATGAGAACATATTTTCAACCCAGGCTCATTATTGACACATACCCCTTTATACATTTCCGGAGGTTGCAAAATTTGTCTCAGGTGTTATATATTTTGCGGTTTTTGTTTTTGCGAATCCACCAGTGGCCTATGTGAATGCATTTTCAGATCTTAAATTTTTCTTGTGAGTGCTATTTGCGACTGCTCTTCTCGTGTAAATCCAACCCACCCACCACCTTCCCTAAACCCAACCGTTAGTGTTTTCAAAACCACCGATTGACCTGATCATCCCCTTCTCTAAACCCAACCCTCAATGTTCTCAAAAGTAGTCTAGAAAAAGAAAAGCCCTCTCATGGTTTTTACCACATTTTCTGATTTCACCACATTGTTATTTACTTGTATATCTTATGTAATACATCTTATTTTTTTGTCTTTTGTTTTACTTGCTTTTTAGAACTGTTCTTCACCAGACTCGAACCCTGTCATTGTGGTCAACTTTTATCTGCACCACAAGTCTGTTGACGTACATGGCGAGCTATTAGGCAGACTGGTTACAGCAGAAAAAAAGCCATCCTCATTGAGGTAAGTGGTCAGCTGGTAGCGCGAAAATAAAAAGAATGCTACAGGGCCATAAGAAACCACCGATGGCTTTTGTTTCAAGACAAAGTGCAGCCAGAAGTAGCTTTGGCTACTCTCCAGAAATGTAAATGTGGGTACATTTTCATGAGCCTGTGTTGCATGTTGTTAGTATCTTGAAGCAGATAGTTTTTAGTAAATAACCACATACCTACTATCTATATTTATACAAAGTAAAGACAGATTATTTATATCGTGTAATGTACATGTTCATGAAATTGTATATTGTACAATTCACTTTATTAACAAACTATTAACTACAGTATGACAGGTAATTAGGAATCGAACTTTGGTCACTGCCAGCACTGTAGTAAAAATTTGCTGGCATGCTAACCGCTAGGCTACTAGCATCATCTTTGATATATATTTTTTGATGCAATTTTGACAAAAAATGCCCACTAGGAATATTTATTTATTTATTTATTTATTTATTTATTTATTTATTTATTTTTGGCAGGTAAAATCATCATATCAAAGTTCAATAGAAAAAAAATATATAGTTGGCGTCGCTAGCCTAGTGGTACTGTGCGCTGACATATAGCACTAGTGTGCTTGTGGCGACCCGGGTTCGATTCCCGTCTTGAGGTCATTTGCCGATCCTTTCCCCCTCTCTGCTCCCAGTGCTTTCCTGTCTGAATTCTCTACTGTCCTATTAAAATAAAGTTGAATAACCCCTTAAAAAATAATTATAAAAAAATATATATAATTATATATATATATATATATATATATATATATATATATATATATATATATATATATATATATATATATATATAATTATATATATATATATATATATATATATATATATATATATATATATATATATATATATATATATATATATATATATATATATATATATATATATATATATATATATATATATATATATATATATATATATATATATATATTGTTATAAATGATGCCTAGACCTATATTTACTGAAGAAAGCTTGAAAAAGTAAATTAAATAAAAATACACACTTTAGTTTATTGTACAATTCATGCCATTACCAAACTATTAACCATGTAAAGAGAGTCTGGTTGCAACAGAGGTTAAGTTCTAAATGCAGCTTTATTTATGCAAAGAGATAGTCAGACAGGCATTGTCGACAGTACAACATGGGTAATCCAATAGAGTAATCCAGATTGAATGGTCAGGACAGGCGGCAAAACATAATAGTAAAAAAAACAAGGGTCCAAAAAGCAAGACAAGGAAAAACACTAGAAAGTGCTCACAAGTAACCACAACTCAGCAAAAATGTGTGTGTGCAGTGATTATAGTCCATCTGATTAGTCTTGATGGGTTTCAGCTGTGTGTTTGCAGTCAGGGGGAATCTGGGCTAGGTGTGTGAGTTAAGTGCATGAGGGGATCTGTAGTTCATTACCGTGGCAAATTTGCTCTCCAGCGATCTGCAAATTCTACAGTCGCTGGACAAACTAAGACGTTTAACTCCATAAAGTACTATTTGCCATAATAGTTAAGGTTGGGCTTAGGTATTGGTAGGATTAGGGACATAAAATAAGATCATAATTTATAAGGACTAATAAACAGTTAATGGCTTAATAATAGGCAGGTAATAAGCCAGTAGTGAATGGAGTGTATTGTTCCTTTAACCAAAAGTGTTACCACAATAACTTTCAACAATAAAAGAAAATACATTTAAAAAATAAATACTAGTTTAATATGAATTTACACCAGTCATCCAATTTCTGGTCTTAAAATAAATGTAGTGGCACATAGCATAGTAGATTGACCCAGGCTTTCCAACAGGTTTTTTTCCGACAGAATTTGATCAGTCTGATTCTGAAGCCCTGAACGGCAGGAATGAAGTTGTGTCTGAAAACAGGTTTTGATGAGCGCTCCGAGTGCTGGCACGTAAATGAAGCCTTTGAACCTCTCCAGAGAGAGCCGGCTGAATGCCTAATCAACACGGGCCCTGGAAAACACGCAACCGGCCCGGGATTACAGATAAACACTCGCGAACTCGTGGCCATCGTCAACAGCAGCTTTCACACCGAGACAATGGCCCTCTGATCAGAACAATGATTGCGTCTGCCCGGCAGCTGAAGCTTCCCACTCCTATCATTTTAATTAATTCAGTAATATTTCCAAAGCCTGCACTGTATAGGCCTCTAATGAGAAATCTCATCAGAAGTCGGCAATTTGAGCTGAAGCTGGCGTGATGCTCTACCTTTCTCTGTCTCTTTTCAGCCGGCGTCCTTTCAGAGCTTTTCTTCATTTCCAGTAGAATGTGATCTGGCTGTCCGTTAGCAAACTGGATGCTCATTTAGTGCTTTTTGGTGCGCATGTGTGTTCTTGGGTACCCCGGGCTTGGTAAACAGTAAATGATCTATAATCCCAAATCTGACAAAGTTGGGACAGGATAAAAAACTCAAATAAAAAAAGAAAGAAGCCATTTCTAAATTTACTTTGACTTGTATTGTCTGCAATCAAATACAACAAACTTTTTTTTTTTTTTTTTCAAAATCAACACACATTCCAATTTTGGTCCTTGCAAAACATTTCATAAAAAGTTAGGACAGTAAAACATTTACCACTTTGTAATGTTTCTATTCTTTTTCACAACACTTAAAAGACGTTTAGAGACTGAAGACACCAAGTGATGAAGTGTTTTAGGTGTAATTTTGTCACATTCATCCTGCAAACAAGTCTTAGAGCCCCTATTATGGGTTGAAAATTACCTTTCATGCAGTGTGCAGCACAGCTCTACGTGCATGAAAACATCCAGCTGAGGGTTAAATCTGAAAATGCACCTTGTTTAAAAATATCAATTAGTTATCTGTTTTTTTAATAAAAGATTTGACTTACAGTCGGATGTTTTGCCTGTTCGTATCGATGTCGACATTAAACGATGCCAAATATGAACTGCCAGATCCAATATAACATGAACTATCCTTTTTCTTTGGATTCTAGCAGAATGTGAGGGATCATGGGATTGATCATGACTACTAAGGGTACTATCACTGGGATGGTCTGACATGTGGCTGTATGTAATAAAGGGTCCAAGGTAATATTCACAACAACATCACAGTATAGGCAACCGCGTGCTGTTTGTTCCTCTCATTTTTCTGATGATTGATACAATAGCCTACCTTGCAGCACGTAATATGCCGACTGTTTGTTATTAAATGAAGGATCAGCAAAGACTACTAATGTATGGGATTTCTCTGTAACTTTTACACATTGTATGGACCAGTTCCTTATTCCTCCAGATCCTGTAAATGTTTCTACTTCCTACACAATGTAAAGTGTGATTAAAATTTTTGCCTCGTATTTTGTAGTTTGCATAATATATATTTAATTGTGTGTTGTTACTTGTAATCGCTCTGTGCGGCTTGTAATCACACATCTGTTATTGATCAGTACTTGTAGTGTATCTCTCAGATTAAATCTTTATGGTTTATTTCACATATTGTGCCCAAAACCACGCTGAAAACGCGATGCGTGCTTCTTCCTTAACTGATTTAAATGCGTTTTGTGCTCACAGTCTCCTGCGGTTTGTCTTTGCTATGGCCACCGTCAGCTGTTCCTTACGTGCATGGCGCGGTCAATTTTTCAAACTAGTTCAACTTTTGCCACTGTGTGTATTTATACTGAATGTGTGTAATTGTTATTAATTGGGGTTGTGGTTAAGAATAGAGGAATATGCTGGTGTTTAACTGCATTGCTTTATTGCATTCCTGCATTAGGCTCACACATATACTCTGTACTACTTCATGACCTTGGTGGTAATAAAATGATTTTCTAATAATAATAATAACAATAATTAATGATATTAAAAATAAAATAAATAATAATTAATAAATATTCTAATAATACATAATATAATAAAATCATATTTATATAATAATAATACATATTATTATTATTATTATTATTATTACTATTATTATTGTTGTTGTTGTTGTTGTTATTATTATAATTATAATCTTAAAAATAAAAAACATATATATGTCTGTATTATTATAGATATATGTCTATTGAATTCCAAGACTGTAATAATTGATAAATAATGATAATAATAATGTAATAATACATTTCTTATTGATATCAAGTTTTTTTTTGTTTTGCTGTAAAGTTATTTGAAAAAAGATTCAAAAGTTTGGAAGCGTAATGATCAAAATTGACAAAAATGTACATAACATATATATATATATATATATATATATATATATATATATATATATATATATATATATATATATATAATTTCTAGTGACACGTGATCTGGCTCTTAATTACAATATGGGCTACTTGTTTAATGTTTTTTGGTGTGTGTGTTGTCAGGCACCTCTCTGGACTTGTTGGCCGTTGTGTACTGATAGCGATCTCATTGACTTTAATCAGCCATCCGTCAATGTGACAGTGCTGTAAGAATAAAGGTTTTGAGGCGCAAGTTAATTAATCTGCCTGCTCCTGTCGGCTGGCACTGCTCATTCATGGAGCAAATAAAGGCAGCCATGAATGTAATTGTTTGTTTTCGGTGCAGTTTTGGGGAAAAACAAGTCATTTGTGTGCCTCTGATATCTGCACAGGTTGCCCTTTGCTTGCTCTCATCCAGGATTCTTTTTTGCAGTAAATGATGCGTGTTCCAGCAAATTATTTTTTAATCATCATTTTTCAGATAAGTTCATCTGATGCACAAATTGCGGCACGCTGATTTGCTGGTATTTATAGAACTACTCAGAAGTGTCAGCATTATTAAAGGCCAATTTTATCGAGTGCATGCAGATAGTCCAACGCAATCTCGCAGGAATTTGTAACTTTTTGATTTAGTGGCTAATTTCTAGAAATAGCGGTGCGGTTTGGATTGTATGAGAGTTTGTAAAACAGTTATATTTCCTTGGGTTGGATAATCTGGCAGAGTCTTTACACAATTGCATACACTTCTCTGTACTCAGATGTGAAAAAATGTACCCCAGGCGAGTCCCATTTCTTACAGACGGCTCTGAAGCTACAACAAAAAGGAGGACCAGATGCAAACCTCATGGTCAATATAACATTTATTTTAACATAAAAATTACATCAATATTATATAAAGTGATTGAAAAGAAGAGTCATGGCCGAAATGGGTTTGTCAATGCAGCTTAACCGAGCCCCATGCCAAGGCAATGGCTCAGAATCCCAGCACTGTGACGAGCACACCAAACTGTTTATATTCACGTTCCATGCAACGAGTGGCACCTGTGTACCAATCACGTCATCTCCAACCCGTAACTGAAACACACGCACTCATCACTGATAGGCATCAAATGACAACTAAAAACTCTTCAGAGAACATTGAACCCTAGTAAATAATACCAGCACCACCTAGAAGCACTTTCTCTGAGTCAAGTTACTTTGCATAACAAGCATTTCTTGTGTGTATTGCCTCTTCTTGTTGTATTGCTGAATACCTCCTCAATTGTAAGTCACTTTGGACAAAAGCATATGCTAAAAGATTAAAAGTAAATGTAATTAAAGTTGATTGTTTTTTGATTCCTGTCTTTTTTCTTTCAATAATGAGAGACACAGTGGAACATAAACTACACTGCCTTCTTATTTTGTTTAGAGAGTCATATCTTTCTTTTTCTGTCCAGGTGATCTCATACAGCCTTTAAAATATTTAGGTTTGGACCTTGTGGAGGTCATTTCATGACTGTCCGTGTTTCATCAGCTGTTTCTCCAGATAGCATTTCACTGCAAACAGCAAAAATCAGTCCAGGGCACTCGAGAAGTGGAAAAAATATTAAAAAGAATATATTAAGAAATTTTTTTAAATAATTTTTCCACACTTCTCGAGTACCTTGGACTGATTTTTGCTGTATATTCTGATGAATCCCTTACCCAAAGAGCACCAACACATTATTTAAGCAATCCCTGAGCACTTTTTGTTCGATTTA
This sequence comes from Danio rerio, assembly GCF_052040795.2. Lineage (NCBI taxonomy): Eukaryota > Metazoa > Chordata > Actinopteri > Cypriniformes > Danionidae > Danio > Danio rerio. The sequence continues at coordinate 40,286,234 of NC_141039.2, forward strand.
GGATTTCACTACAATAAGAGGATCATTATCAAGCTAAAAATGAAAACTTTTGCAACTAAAATCCTTTCCAGAATTAATGGCATTATGGATTTAACCCTTGTGTACTGTTCAAGTTGACTACCCTTTCGTTATGTTGGTGGCTGTTTTTGCCCCGTTGACTTCCATTATAACAAATTTTTTGATTGCAAAGCCATGACACCAAATAATCATGCATTCTTGATTGTTGGTGGTTTTCCCTGTTGGGAAGAGATAAAACTTTTTTTTTTTTACTGTCGATCATCAGTTGGCAGCATAAACCCTTCAGATAGATAGCAAGGATATTTGATGCTTGGAAGATGAAGTCTTTTGTCATTTGCGTGGAGTTTGCGACGCAGATCGGAGAATACGTGAGACGCAAACTTTAAACTGAGTTAATTTTGACAAAAAATACAGTAGAGAATATATGTACAGAAACGCGGTCTGCCCTTCTGTGTTTGGAACCTTCTGCAGAGACCTTCTGCGATAATTTTGGGGAGTAGATGGGTTTTAACTACGGGTCCAGTTGCACCCATTCTCTGCTGACTGTAACTAATGGTTTCAGAGCAAAGTTTAAGCGGGAGATTTCCTTTGTATCTGGGCCCCTCATATGCATCATAAGGATCCACCCTGAAGATATGGACATTTTCAGCAGTGGCCTGTATGTTACAATAGTGTGTGTGCAAAAATACAATTATGTTTACTTTGTTCTGATAGCTATGGGGCTTATTATTTTTTTCTCAAAAACATCAAGGTAAGGGCCTTGATTTTTGCACTGCAACTAATGAACTAATGAACAACTAACTGCAACAGTAAAAATGAGTCAATTTACCTCTTGCCAACAGGAAAAACCAGAAACAATCAAGAATGTATGATATGGTGTCGTGGCTTTGCAATCAAAACATGTCATTATAATGAAAGTCAATGCAGCAAAAGCAGCCACCAACCTAACAAAAGGTTAGTCAATTTGCCCAGAGTGTATTGTTAAACTTTTGAACATTTTCAGATCATATTCACAAAATATGGAATAGGATAGGATTTGTAACCAAAATAGGATTTGTAACCAAATATCAATCCATTTGCTGACACGCAGAGAAAGTTATGGCCAAATTAAGACTCAAAGTCCCCCCAGAGTGGATGAAAACATCCCCCACAGCACACAAGGGTTAAACCTATCTGTATTTTTAAACATTCACAATTCCATCCAGCCTCTCTCCAACATTGTCTTTCACTTTTCTTAAACAACTAAACCAAAATAGCTCAAACTCTAACCTTACCTAACTCCTATCACATCATCAAATCTCTCTTTATCCATTTTCCTTGAAAAAAATGTATCTCCTTTACTTTTTAGAGCTGCTGCTGAATAGCCCCTCGGAAAAAAGTACTTCCATATGGGACCATTATCAATAAACTTAGTACCTGACTTTCTGGCGGTTGTGGGCTGGACACTAATTTATTTTGCAGTCAGGGTAATGTAATGGCTGGCATAGTAATCTTGTTCTTGGCGGCGGAGGACAGAGCTCCAGGGCATTGTCTGCACATTGAGGCACATGGCAGCTCTGGCTTTAAGGTGATAAGAGGCCGACTCAAGCCAAGTTCAAAGCTCAACATAACTGGAAAAGAGGAAAGTCATTTCAGGCAATCAAACAAAATTCAACATACTGGACCCCCGCACAAATGCTTTATAGTCAAAAGTGGAAGTACATCCAACAAAACGCTGCATGTGAAAAGGAAGCTGATTTCTGGACTTTTATTTCGGCGTGACTAAAATATGTATATATAAGTCTTGTGGGTCGTTCAAATTAAGAGCTGGTATTGGAACAATCAGAATCAGAGTTTTTCAGACATGCGTTTTAAAGTTTTAGGAAAATGAAATGAAGTAGAAACAATTCGGAATAATAATTATAATCAAGTAATTTGTACAAAATGTAAAATCAAGACTAAAGTCAATGCTGCACTGATGACAGGTTGTATTAATGCAATGTTATGTCAAATATATTGGGACAAACCCAACAGTTGGGTTAAAAATTATAAATAAAATTCTGTTGAAAAAGTATCTAGAGTTTTGTGTTTGTGCATATTTGACTCAACTTTGGGTTAATACAACCCTGCAATTTTTAATACAACCCTGCACTGGCATTTGAAGTATACTACAATTTTATATTTATATTATTCACATTTACAATTTTTCTATTATCTGCCATTGTTGCCTAGTTTGCAACTGTTGTGTGTGTTTTAGTTGTTATTTTTTTGTCATATTTTTGTTCGGCTTTAAAATAATTTTCAGTAATCATTTAATTAATATCATGGAATTTATTCAGTTTAAATTAAATTAAGCCCAACACAGCCACAGCTAAGTATCCCTGAAATTTTAAATAATGAAGAGTATATTGTTTTTGTAATAAATAAATGTAATACATTTTATTTAATAAAAATAAATAAATAAAGTGTTTATAAATGGTTAAATAATGAAAAGTAGATTATTTTGGCAATAAATAAAAAAAATCAATAAATGTAATAAACAAACTAAATAAATGAATGAAGTATTTATAATGCGTTAAATAATATAGAGAAAATTATTTTGGTAACAAATAAATAAAAAAATAAAGTGTATAGAATTTCTTAAATAGTGAAGAGTATATTATTTTTGTAATAAATAAGTAAATGTAATTAAATAAATAAAGTGTTTATAATTTGTTAAATAATGAAGAGTACGTTATTTTGGTAATAAATAAATAAAGTGTTTATGGATGGTTAAATATTAAACTTTACATTATTTTGGTAATGAATAAATACATAAATAAATGTTTTAAATAAATATTTGTATTTAATAAATACATTTAATAAACAAAACAAATAAATTAAGTGATTATAAATGATTAAATAATGAAGAGTACAATATTTTGGTAATAAATAAATCTATTAAACAAAATTTTAAAAATAAAATGGTTAAATAATAAAATGGTTAAATAATTAATAGGACACTGTTTTGGAAATAAATAAATAAATAAAGTGTTTATAATTAGGTAAAGCAGAGTATGTTATTTTGATAATAAATAAAAATATAAAATGTTTATGAGTAGTTAAATAATGACTTGGTTAATTGGTTAAAGCAGAGTACATTATTTTGGTAATAAATAAATGTTTTAAATAAATAAATGTAATAAATAAATGTAGTAATCAAAATAAATAAATAAAATAAATAAAGTGTTAATGTAAATAATGTACCATAAATTAACAATTTTGCTAATAAATAAATAAATGTCTGGGCGAAATGGTGGCTCAGTGGTAAGCACCGTCGCCTCACAGCAAGAAGATTGCTAGTTTGAGTCCTGGCTAGGTCAGTTGGCATTTCTGTGTGGAGTTTTCCCGTGTTTGCTCGGGTTTCCTCCGAGTACTCCGGTTTCTTCCACAGTCCAAACACATGCGCTATAGGTGAATTGAATAAGTTAAATTAGCCGTAGTCTATGTGTATGGATGAGTGTGTATGGATAGTACCCAATACTGGGTTGCAGCTGGAAAGACATCCGTTGGATAAGTTGGTCCCTGATTCTGCTGTGGTGACCCCAGATGAATAAAGGGACTAAGCTGGAGGAATATAAATGAAGAAATAAATGTAATAAATAAATTTAATAATCAAAATAAATAAAGTATAAATGGTTAAATAATGAAGTGAGTAAATTATTTTTATATTAAATAAATGCACTAAATAAATAAATAAATGTAATTAAATAAATAAATAAAGTGTTTATAAATTGTCTTCTAATTCCTCCTACACCATTGTGATCGGAAGATCTCTGCTGTGTAATTTGATTTAAGATACTTTACTTGATTCATGCTGCGCACAAACACTAATGTGAAGTAATTGTGTGCTGTGTGTGGGTGCAAAGTGCCATGGCAAAGGAATTGCCTCTGTGGATTTATGAACATGTAATCATGACTTTTCATCATAATTAGTTCTTATTTCCATGCCATGGGTATTACTGTGATCCATTTAAGGCTCATTCAATACGTTTCGCAGAACAACATGTGTTTCCTGAAGACAAATGTGCTATTTATGCGCTGAATTAAATGTGTCATGGATTACACTGAATTGAAATCTTGTAAACAAACAGGACGTCTCTCATTGCTCGTGGTATGAGGGAGTGTTTATTGTCAAGCCAGCTGTAACGCAATGAGCCAGAAATACTGAACAGAGGCTGAATCACATTATGTTGGTTTCAGTAATATTTTCCTGGAATAACTAAATATATACCCAGTGGAGATCAAAATTACAGAACGACCTGCAATTTTCTAAATCCCAAGGTCATCACTTAGTAGTATTTTAAATTATTCTTACTGTTACCGGTCTTGGGCTACTGGGTGATATAGCTGTGGATAACCATTGTCAAGTTCATTCAGCTAATCACTGGGTATGTTGGGAGCAGTTTTAGCTTAGCTTAGCATAGATCATTGAATCAGATTAGACTATTAGCATCTTGATCAAAAATTGCCAAAAATGCTCCTGTTTAAAGCTTGACTCTTCTGACAGCTGCAACTGACAGAAAAGTCGAATTTCTATTTTCTAGGCTAATGTGGTTAGCAACTCTCAGTCTGAAAAAAAAAAACATCAAGACACTTTGCTTCCAAAATATCTGTTAATAACATTTTCCATATTTTGTGATTCACTAATGTTTTCTGTTTATTTACAGTAGTGAATGGCATTGTGGGACCTGCTCTATTGACATTTCATTCATTCATTTTCCATTGGCTTAGTACTTATGTATCAGGGGTCACCACAACGGAATGTACCTGCAACTATTCCAGCATATGTTTTATGCCGTGGATGCATTTAGTTTTGGGAAACATACACTTTCATTCATACGCACACACTCATACACTCCGGCCAATTTAGTTTATTTAGTTACTTACAACACATGTGTTTAGACTGTGTCAAATTGGAGTACCCGGAGGAAACGCACGAGAACAAGGGCAGAACATGCAAACTCCACACAGAAATGCCCACTGACCTAGCTAGAATTCGAACCAGTGTCCTTCTTGCTGTGAGGTTACAGTGCTAACCACTGAACCATCATTTCACCTCTGTTGACATTTTTAAGTCCCAGCTGGGCTAGTTTGCATTTCTGTGTGGAATTTGTATGTTCTCCCTGCATTGACGTGGGTTTCCTCCGGGTGCTTGCAATATAAGTGAATTTAATTAACTAAATTGGACGTAATGAATGTGTGTGTGTGAATGCGAAAGTGTATGGGTGTTTCCCAGTACTGGGTTGTTGCTGGAAGGGCATCTGCTGCATAAAACATATGCCAAAATAGTTTGTGGTTCATTCCACTGTGGCGACCCCTGACAAATAAGGGAGTAAGTCACAGAAAAATGAATAAATGTATTTAATTGTGAGGATTTGAGGTTCGATGCGAGCTCAGAGGTAAGAAATCACTTGTTAGCTTTTCTCAGTCCATTTTGCAGTCACCATGTCCTGTGGTCCTCCATCATCCCCGGCAAATTCAGTTCCGTCTCTCAGTTGAATAATTTAGCGAACAGATGATTGTGTAATATTCAATTAATTATTAATCAGTAAATTTAGTAATTTAAACAGATTAACCAATTTGCCCATTTGCTTTTCTTTAAGCTGCAGACCATTACTGCTTTAATTAAAGTTCATTCAGAGATTACCCCTTTTAATATGCATGCTCGCCAGCACATCACTTCACATTTTACGGAGTCCAAAATTAACTTCACTCGCTGAATCCTTATATTCAGAATATTTCCCAAACCCTTTCTCACACTCGTGATGGACTTTCTGCAGCTACTGCTCACATTTTGTCAGATCTCCTCAGACATCAGAGAAATAGTGAAAGTTTGTGTCTGTAGTCATTTAACCCTGTAATTACAGAGTGTTTCAAAGATTGAAATGTTTTGTAATATGTTATTATCACTGGACATACTTTTAAAGGGATTGCCAAAAATAAAAATTGTCTTTATTTACTTCGGGTGCTCCAGTTTACCCCACAGTCCAAAGACATGCTATATAGGTGAATTGAAAAAAACGAAATCGGCTGTAGTGCATGAGTGTGTATGGGTGTTTCCCAGTACTGAGTTGCGGCTGGAAGGGCATCCACTGCGTAAAACATATGCTAGAATAATTTGCAGTTCATTCCACTGTGGCAACCTCTGAAATAGAGATTAAGCCAAGGAAAAATGATTGAATGAATGAATGTACACTCACCGGCCACTATATTAGGTACACCTTACTAGTACCAGGTTGGACCCCCTTTTGCTTTCAGAACTGCCTTAATGTCTCGTAGCATAGATTCAACAAGGTACTGGAAATATTCCTCAGAGATTTTGGTCCATATTAACATCATAGCATCATGCAGTTGCTGCAGATTTATCATGGAATTTCCCGTTCCACCACATCCCAAAGGTGCGTTAATGGATTGAGTCCTGGAGAGTGTGTAGGCCATGTTAATGCAGGTGACTCATTGTCATGTTCAAGAAATGACATGGCGCGAAATGATGCTGGGAGTAGCCGTCACAAGATGTGTACACTGTGGTCATCATGGGCAACGTTGCCTTGTCTGATGAGTCACGATTTCTTCTGTATGGATGCTAGGGTCCGAATTTAATGTCATCAGCAAAGCTTTGGTCCATCTTGCCTTGTATCCACTGGTAGTGATGGTGCAATGGTGTGGGGGATATTTACTAGGCACCCTTTGGGCTCATTAGTACCATACACAAGTACATTAGTACTTGTGTCAACACCACAGCCTACCTAAGTATTGTTGCTGACCATGTCCATTCCTTTATGCCCACAATGTACACACCTTCTGATGACATCCAGCAGGATAATGCACCATGTCAAAGCACAAATCTTCTCAGACTGGTATTGGGAACATGACAATGAGTTCACTGTACTCAAATGTCCTCCACAGTCACCAGAACTCAATCCAATAGAGCACCTTTGTGATGTGGTGGAACGGGAGATTCACATCATGGATGTGCAGCCGACAAATCTGCAGCAACTGTGTGCTGCTATCATGTCAATATGGACCAAAATCTGTGAGGAATATTTCCTGTATCTTGTTGATTATATGCCACGACGGATTAAGGCAGATCTGAAGGCAAAAGGGGGTCCAACCCGGTACTAGTAAAGTGTACCTAATAAAGTGGCCGGTGAGTGTAGTTGTCCACAGTACCATTATAGACGCACACCAGGCTATCAGTAAAATGATGCTCTTCATAATCACCACAGTATTAGACTTTATAGGCAAAAGTATAATAAAACATTCAATCTTGAGAACATCAGCTTGTGTTTTTATTAAGCCCTGCAGTACAAGCCATTAGAGATGGTCAGCATATAATAACTGGACTACCAGCATTATGACTGCACTATAAAATAAATTGCTTATTGCTACTAAAAATGTTATTATACAAAAAGAGCCTTTTTATGAAGAGCTGAAGAGGTCGCACTGGCAGAATACATAATTCATGGTCTGTTTAAAAAAAACAACAACTCGCTTTTGTTTTTAGTATATGCGTATTGATTTTATGCAAAAATTGACCATCAATATCACGGTCAGCTCCATGCATCCCACTGTTACTGATGCTTACAGTCTATAAAATGAGCTAATATGCTTGACCTCTGATGATTTCTAATTACGAAGTGTTATTGTCCAGCTCTGAAAGATTTCTTAGTCTTGTCTATCGCAGCTCTGCAGGAAATTGAAGCAGGGTAAAAAATAAAGGCCAGTGGACGAGCTGCCTATACAGTAATTATTTGAAGTGCTGTTCAAAAAGAAGCACACGGGATTATAGACACTTAAGAATACTCACGCTCGCCGATTCACTTTTGATGTCCATCAGAATTGTTCCTTACCGATAGCGGATGTCTGATCTTTTCAGATATGCAGCATGAAGCACTTCACGGTGTGCTTGCATTTTCCATGAGAGCTCACTGCCCACACTTGCTCTTTAAGGTTAGGAGGATTTTTCTTTGACTTGTTCTCAAAGTGCTTTTACGTAGGTCACTTTTTTCTTTTCTTTTTTTTTTGTGGTGTTGCTGGGTAGCATTTAAAATATTGTTATGTGGGAAACATTTATTCATTTTCCTTCGACTTAATCCCTCATTTATTAGAGGTCGCCACAGCGGAATGAACCGCCAACTATTCCAGCATATTCCAGCATATGAAGCAGCGGATGCCTTTCCAGCTGCAAACTTAGTACTGGAAAACACCCTTGTACTCACACACACACACACACACACACACACACACACACACACACACACACACACAAACTCATTCACTATGGCCAATTTAGTTTATTCAACTCACCTATAGTTCATGTCTTTGGACTGTGGGGGAAAGCGAAGCACCCGGAGGAAACCCACGCAAACACGAGAAGAACATGCAAATTCCACACAGAAATCCCAACTGGCCCAGCTGGGACTCGAACCAGTAATTGTCTAGCTATGAGGTCACAGTGCTAGTGGTAACCAGGTCCATGCATCATATCAAACTGCATAGGGAGACAAATGGTAATAATAAACATTTACTAATCGATGTAATACTTTCGGAAATCATAATCGCAACATATACATATATATCCATGCCTATGATTAGATGGCCAGAAAGTGCTAATTATATATTGATTTCTGAGATGCAGCAAAACCAGAGAATGTTGTGTACCACACGATGTTATATGAAATTTACCTTTATTTGTGATATGACTAAAAAGTGGTCAGTAAAGTATTTGATATGTAACCAATATGTCACGGCAACAAGCAAATATGTGCATTCAATTTATATATATAAAATGTAAAAAAAAAAAAATATATATATATATATATATATATACATTTATTATATATATATAAATTTATTATATACATATATATATATATATATATATATATATATATATATATATATATATATATATATATATATGTATGTATATATATATATATATATATATATATATATATATATATATATATATATGTATATAAATTTATTATATATATGAATTTTTTATCATTTATTTATTTGTTTGTTGTAATAATTGTCAAGTTTATTACATTAAATACAAACAAACTCAAATAAACACTCCCCACTTGAGATATTTTTTGTCATTTTTTTGTTACCGAATGGTTAAAACAGACACTGTTTGTGGAAATCTTGTTTTAAAGATTTCTCTGTAATAAATAGGGACATAAAAAGCTCTTTATGACCACAGTGCACCCTTCTTCTGAAGGCTGCTTCCAGCAGGATAACACGCTATGTTATTTTAAAATATATATATATATGTGTATTCTTTTGGTTAAAAAAAATTCTGGGTAAAAAAAAATAATTTCCCCCTTGAAAACAATATATTTAATTTCTTGAAAGATTTATAATAGTTTACAGTAAACATTTTAGACTAAATAATGAAAATAAATAATTTATTTTTGCTGTCTTCGTAAGTATCAAAAACACAGATTTCTTTACAAATTAAAATGGCATCTTTGGATATCTTTTCTGCTGGAGATACTGTTGTCTAAAAAAAACTAAACAAACAAAATAAAGTAAATAAAAAATCCTAAACATACCGTACAAGGGAATGGTATTACAGAAAATTTGGTCGGTTTTAAAATCTTGACTTTTCCAAACCACAGTATACCTTGAAAATGGTTATCGTTCATCACCTAGTCAAAGGGTGAACCATCTTAAACTGGTTTCTTGAACATGACAATGATTTTACTGTACTCAAATGGCCTCCACAGTCACCAAATATCAATCCAATACCTTTTGGGATGTGGTAGAACGGGAGATTCCCATCATGGATGTGCAGCTGACAAATCTGCAGCAACTGTATGATGCTATCATGTCAATATGGACCAAGATCTCTGAGGAATATTTCCAGTACCTTGTTGAATCTATGCCACAAAAAATTAAGGCAGTTCCAAAGGCAAAATGGGGTCCAACACTGTACTAGTAAGGTGTACCTAATGAATGTTTTAAACACTAAAAAAACACTGTCCCTGATTGCTGTTGTTTGTCTTCTAATATAACACACTATACAAAATAAAACAGTCTGTCCTTTGGCGCTCAGCGATCATCACGTCACATATCATTTATTTAAAATATTTTGTAGTCTGAATCTGTTGAACAAAAGTTGACCCTACAAGTTAAAATCTTGTGGCAAAGCTTTACAAGAAATATATGGGTTCTCTTATTTTCTCGTTTTTTCCATCTCTCCGCTAGCTGTTTTCTGCAGGATGTAAAAATGAGAGATAACTGTGACATCCCGTGTCACTCCAGGGGAAGATGTATCTGCAAAGTGTTCCTCAAGGTCAGTGTAGCCACTCAAAAAAAGCCACATAGATCTCTCGCACGCTGTGATAAATTGTACCTCCGCCATTCCTGTATTTCAGATGCTTTCCGACGATAAACGCAGTCACCAAGCCGGAGCTGCGGAGGGTGATTAAAGCACTTTGTCTTGAGTCATATCTACTCTCCTGATTCCCTTCGCTGATTTCTGTTCCTTCTCTTCTCTTTGCCTTTCTTAACTCCCTTTTGCTTTGCAAACAAAAAGCCGATGCAATTCAGACTGCTTTGTCAGAGCAATGCGCCAAACAAATAGCAGATGATAAAGCTTTAGTCTTTGTTTTATTTTTCTGTCTGTCGATGCATGGATTGCCACATTTTGACCCAATGTTGAGTTTGGAAATCTGGAATATCCCCTCAGATTTTGATAGTAGGTTTGTAGAGAAGCAGAGCTGTGGTCTGAGAAGACATTTCCATTAACCCTCTGTGGTCTGAAGGAGTTTTGTGGACTGGAGAAATGCGCTGACATGCCCTGATATTTGTGCTTTTTTCAGTTGCTTATGAAAGGTTTAAGTGACTAAAGTCTTAAGGGTGCTTTCACACCTACACAATTGTTTGGGAACCTGTCCCGTTTACTCCCTTAGCTCGGTTCTTTTGGACATATGTAAAACCCGCAATCATGCTCTGATCTGTTCCAACAAACAAAAACAATCGCTCCAAGGTTGTCTAAACGAGGTGGTCTTGGCTTGGTTAAAACAAACTCTGGAGCAGTTCGATTGTAGTGAGAAAGCAAAACAATCCTCTAAACTAACAAACAAGACTATATCACAGTATTTTATGGTTATGTAATAGTCATATATATATATATATATATATATATATATATATATATATATGTATGTGTGTGTGTGTATGTATATATATATATATATATATATATATATATATATATATATATGTATATATATGTGTATATATATATATATATATATATATATATATATATATATATATATATATATATATATATATATATATGGCTACAGGTAATCACGTGATGTAAAAACACAAGCTTGCGTTTCCTGTCTGCCACATTCACATGCGTATGATTGGACGTCTATGGGAATTTTCACTGAGAGGTACGGTACGGGTCGGTATACGGGTCACCTTTATCAAGCTTGCGTTTCCACTGCCATAAGGGTACCCTTTTGGTGGGGGTGGTGTACGACAGAAAGTTTCAGATGGCGTCATTTTTACTCGAGGAAATGTCACCCTAAACCCATACAGGTCGTTCGCGACATATGAGAAGCACTTCTCACAAAACAGATGCTTTATACATATAAATACTTGTTTATAAATGTTCATTTCTAACTTTACTATGTACATGATTTCATTATGACAGCAGATCAATAAAAATAGCCGACTGTAACACTGCGATTATATAAAATAAATAAATAAATGCAACATATATGAACACATACAGCCCCTTACAGTCTCCAATATGTTACCAACAACAGAAAAACTACACACAGCATACATTTAGTGCTTATTTGGGTTCAAAAACAACACATCATATAGCCCACAGTCAGAGCAAACCTCATATGTGTCTTTACCCTTCATCAGCACATGTAACCTCTGTTAGAAAGTAATTCATAATAGTCCAAAAGGTGATGATAGTTAAACATGGCAGTTTGTTCATGTTTTAGGTTGCAGAAACATAATTTGCTGTTTTTTTCCGGATTTTCCTTTTTTTTTTTTTTTTTATGCTTCACTCTCGCATTTATCTCTGTCTGACAGGATCGGATATCAGAGTGCTTCAATGATCACGCGCACGTTATTAATATGAGCTCAAGAAGTTCGTTATTTTAAATATAGATGCAAGACAGGCTCTCCAGAGAACACGAAACTGCTTGTGCTTTAGACAGGCTCGTAAAACAACAACAGGACAACAGATTTTGTTCTTCTTGGCTTTGAGGCTGTTCATCAAAACGACGACACTGTTTGTTTGCGCTCGGGTCAACCATGGCTTGTTATTACATGTATATATTATTACGGTGTAATGTCTCTGCAGTGGTTTGCAAACCCTTTGTAAAGGGTAACCAAAAAGTGGTAAGGTACGGTTCGCTTTTAGGTTCCATTTGACAGTATTTGAGACATTGCAGTGATGTATGGATGCAGTTCTCCAAGCTCATGGGATTCATACACAATATAAATTTTTATTCACTGCTCCATGACTTTATATTCTATACTGTACATTATTTCTGTTAAGTGACAAGACTTTTGTCCAAGCAAAGTCAGACCTTACTGTACTAATTAAATAAATAAAAATCAATGCATGATCATGTTTTATTTTTGTAAAATAGGTGTAATCTAAAGGTCTTTGCCTTTCATATTAGCCACTTCTGATACCAAACGATCACCTAGACGTCAAGTTATTAATTGTTGTTCCTAAAACTTGAATAAGCGACAAGACTTTTGTCAGGTAGTGTACATGATTGAGTTTTGAGAGAAAAATGTTCATGTCTGGTTACCGAACAACTAAAAGTGAATGAAAAAACTCCATTAAACACAAACCGAATATTTGTTCTCGAAACGTTTGAGAACTGGATCTTGTAGCCTAGAGATTTTGCTTTAAATGATGTGAAAATCATCTTGTTTACTTGCTTAAAGAACACAATAAATTGATTTGAATTTGGAAGAAGCTCTATGGCTCATATGCGAGTAGGCATGAACTTTCATTACTAATGCAGTGATTCACACCTGAGAAGACAAAGGCCCACATAATGAGCAGCACAATGGGCCATATGACTGATGAGGGGAGAGGAGGAGGACAAAATATGTGTTTATACATTTTCTGTTTTTAGTTTATTGAGAATTTATTTAGCTACCACACAAAATAATTAAGGATTAAATTAAAATGATTGTTGCAGCAATGGTGCTGAACACCAACATTGTGTACGTATGTGTAACAAGTAAATGAAATCAGTTGTGTTGCATTCAACAAAAAGTGAATCCAGAGCCAAAAGTTTTGTCAGAGCCAAACAAATAGATAAGAGGCAAATAATGTCAGTCTTTAATGTCCTTTCTTTCTCTGCTGTTTTATTGATTGCCACTGGGTCTGGATGTTGAGTCTTGGAAATCTGTAAAAAAAAAAAAAAAAAAACCTCAGAGTTTGGTTGCGAGTTTGTGGAGAATCTGAGAAGACTTTCCATTTAATTACTAGTCCATCACTTAGGCTGAATACCAACATGTCCTGTGTGAGGTTGTAAACAGTTGAATAAAGTCAAGTCTGTTTGAGTCCATGGGATTGTTTACTTTTTGGTTAAACGTGTAGAGAAAGCACTTGGTTGCAAATCTTCAGTGTACTATTGAAAGGGGTAGTTCACCCAAAACCGAAACCATTGCCATTATTTACTCTACCTAGTTCCAAACCTGTCTGAGTTTCTTTTTTTCCTACACAAAGGAAGATATTTAGAAAAATGTTGGAAACCTTTAATTCCATGGTATTCGTTTTTCCTACTATGAAAGTTAATGGCTTCTAGCATTCTTTAAAAGATCTAATTTTGTGTTCAACATAATAAAGAAACACAAATGTTTGGAACTAGTGAAATGTGAATAATAGTGAGCATATTGTCATTTTTGGGGTAAATTATCCCTTTAAAGGAGCAGTCAGAATGTTACTATGTCGTGACAGTGATTAATATGGAAATGTGCTTGGAAAATGACTCTAAAAGGGGATTAAATCTATATTTCTTCTCATTTGATAAATGGATCACCAGGAAGCTTGCAGAAAAGCAACATCAAATACCTCAAAGAGAGGCACAACACATTGTGGGATTTTGATCTGGCCCCAGGAGAGTCGCTCCTTCTCCGAGTTCAAAGTTTCTTGTAGTTGTAGCAGAGTTTGAGGTGTGTAGAGCCCCAGAGCCCAGCCTGAGCAAACCCTCAAAGACCAGAGACTGCCAGAACATGATTTCACATCAGTGCAACACCGCTTCAAAAACACCACCAGTCTGAGACATAGAGGATACCTTCCCTAACACGTTTTCTTTGATCATTGGCAAAATAAAATTAATTTCATATATATATATATATATATATATATATATATATATATATATATATATATATATATATATATATATATATATGTTAGTTGAGCCTCACATTATATTGAAATAATCAAATTATTGCAAATGTTCATATTGTATATGTCGGAATAGTTTGCCATAAATTAGCAGTTTAAAACAAAAAGATGCCATTGGCACACGCCGTGAAAGACATCAGGCAATGTGCATCTCAGAAACAAAACAGAGTTGACATGCTGCTTTTCTGGACGTGAAAAACAAAGGAATGAATTAAAAAAATATATAATAATATATACATATATATATATATGTATATGTGTGTGTCTGTGTTTATTCTACCATGCGAATGACGAAGCAGAAGTCAAGACTCATCAGACCAGGCAACGTTTTTTCCAATCTTCTATTGTCCAATTTTGGTGAGCCTGTGTGAATTGTAGCCTCAGTTTACTGTTCTCAGCTGACAGGAGCGGCACCTGGTGTGGTCTTCTGCTGTTGTAGCCCATCTGACTGTGCATTCGGAGATGCTCTTCTGCATACCTCGGTCGTAACGAGTGGCTATTTTAGTTACTGTTGCCTTTCCATCAGCTCAAACCAGTCAGAACTTTCACTCACTAGATATTTTCTTTTTTTTTCGGTTTTGAAATACTCAGACCAGCCCATCTGGTCCAACAACCATGCCAAGTCTAAAATCTCTTTAAATCACCTTTCTTCCCCATTCTGATGCTCGATTTGAACTGCAGCAGATCGTCTTGACCATGTCTATGCAAAGTTTCATAAAATAATTTCGAGGTGCACATGATATGATTGAGCACGACTGGCTGCTCATCTGTAATCAGTAATAGTCCAATCAGAGTGATCCAAGCTTACAATACATAGACAGATTTTATCCTACTGCTCTATCTTCGTTTTGAAAGAATCCCCCCTTCCACACCATCTCCACCTTTTCTTCCCTTTTCTAAGGGGAGCTCTCAAGAACTACCTGATTTTGGATCCCATTATTTGCTTATTGACCGGGCGAGAGCCCTGGGCTCAAGTATCTCCAAGCACAGGGTTCTCTCCCGGGACAGCATGCCAAACCTGCTATTCACGCCAAGCATATCTAAGTAGGAACTCTTGAAATGCCTAAATGCATTGAGTTGCTGCCCTGTATATGTGTTTATAAAAATATACCTCTTGTTGGTGCAATGGCCTAGAGCAGGGGTCACCAATCTCATTCCTAGATGTCTGGTGCCCTTCAGAGTTTAGCTCCAACTTGCCTCAACACACCTGCCTGGTTGTTTCAATTACACCTAGTAAAACCTTGATTAACTTGTTCAGGTGTGTTTGATTAGGGTTGGAGCTAAAATCTGCAGGACATCGGCCCTCCAGAAACAAGTTTCGTGATCCCTGCCCTGGAGGTTAGCGCGGCGACATATGTTGCAGTAGCACGTTAGGGCGTCCTAAGTTTAAATCCTGACTCAAGGACATTTCCCTAAGCTACTCCCCTCTCTCTCTCTCCAACTTCGCTTTCTGTCTCAATACTGAAAAAAATAAAATCTTAAATAATATTAATGAAAAAACAAAATAAATGAATGAAAAATAAAAAGTAAAAAAAGTTGTTTTTTTTTCCCCATTACCTGAATGATTTTTTTCATGCTGAAAAAACTATACCTGTGAAGCAAAGTTTGGTTATTTTGGTTATTTGGTTATTTTCAATTGATTTATTTAAATTGTTTGCACTGTTAAAATGTCTGATTTGCTTCATGCAACAGTAAAATGTGACTTTTCAATTTCAAAAGTTGTAATGGTTAATAATAATAAAATAGTATAAAATGTATGTTTTATTTCAATCATTTTTATTCTATTAACTATTGAATATCGCATTTCTTACCACGCCACCATGAAACATTTTTCTGTATTATTTCAAAGCCCCAAAAATCAAGACCACAAAACTTTTAGTATTTAAAAAAAAGTCCTGCTGATATAAATGCCACAGTATCCAAAAAAGGGATTATTTCTCAATCAAGAGGGCTTTGTCTGGCTGAGGTGAGTTACTTGAGTGTACTTATGAACTTTCTAAGGAAGTTTTTCTTTTACTCCTGAAAACCGGTTCTCAAAAACAAAACTTGATCATTAACCAAAAAATGACTTTTGTAAACATTTGTTTGTTAGTTAATCAAAAACAGTTCAGTGAGACAAAAAAACTCTTATAAACTGATTCAAAACATACAGTGGTACATACAGTTATGAAGATTTAGAAACAGTGACATCTGTAATCTTAATTATTTGCTTTAATCTGAATAAAACAATAACATGTTTAAGGTATTTAAATGATTTGCTTTTTGAATGGTTCTTTCATTTTCCCATTTTACCTGTTGTAGTACTTGGTTTAATTAACCTCATTATGTCCCCATTCGATGCTAGTTTACTCCGGTGTTTTACGCAACAACAGTTTGTTCGTCAAGTCAACATGTATGTTTTTGGGCATTTAGTTTTTGATTTTGCGACAAGTTCAACTGCTGTTAATTTGTCACTGTGTGTGAACAGACGACAGTGTATACAAATTATCAAGCAACAGGCTACCTCTGCACTCTGTAAATACTATTGCGTTTCATTCATGCCCCCGCTACAAACGCACATGTATTAAACCAATCTCATTTGTTTGCTTTTAAAAGCCTGAAAACTGTGGCGTGTGAATCTTGTTGCAGAATGTAGCAAAAAGTACTACAAAATAGTAATAATTTAAGCTGTTTACATGACTGTACTGCACTTCAATAATGCAAATAAAACAGGAATACTCCACATGTCTTAATTTGATTTCTGTTTAGTTTGATTGTCACTTTAGTCAGATTAGGGTAATCAAAAATTTCTGTTTACATGGTAGACTCATAATCAGAGTGTTGTCTTGATCATATTAAAATCTGATTATTGGTGCCCATGTAAACATTCTCAATGAATAGTAGTGCATATATATATATTTAGCAGCTAATTGGCAAATAACATGCAGGTTTTAGAACCGAAACAGTTTGTGCATTAATACTATAGTAAAAAAAAACACATCTTCCAACTCACATTGCTGTGCTACAAATGATATTTTTAGTGTTTTTGCGTTCCTCATTATGAACAATTCAATGAAGCTAAATTGCCAGCACATGCATTAAAAGAGTGCTTCTCGATATGCCCAGCTGTCTCTGTTGTTATGGCGAACACTGAAACGAGCACTAAAGTGGTGCGCCTGAAGGCAGAACGTCCAGGTTTGGGCTGGGCGGCGCTCCAAATGGACCGTGTTTGTAAATGCAGGTCTTTTTTGTCTCAGCGTGTTGCAGCTCAGTGGAGGTTCACGCGGGGATCACTTCATTGAGGAGCAGTGTGAAATCCTCGCTCCTGTGTGTTCTGCAGCAGTGGGGTGTGTGATCTGGCTCTCTCCCACACCATCTGGACATGGTAGAATGTTCAAACATGCTCCAGCTCGTGTCTGCTTGGAAACACTCCACTACCTATTTGCAGGACTGGTACACCTGTACAGGGTTACTCTTGTGGATTCACAACCACTCTGACCATCAGGCCAGAGCCCAGAGAGTATATAATGATGTAAAGATCATAAACTGAAGCATAGTATTTAAGGGCTTGTGTTTTGCCCTATTTACAAGATGTAAGACAAGCCTTTGGTGTCTACAAAATGTGTCTAACATTTCAGCTCAAAATACCTGTCAGATTATTTATAATACATTGCTGAAAATGCAGATTTTGGTGTCAGAGGAAAGTGTAGCTGTTTGTGTAGCCTGTGCCTTTAAATGCAAATAAGCTGCTTCTTTCTGCCCACCATTCCGGCATGCGTGTCTGCTTTTCCTGCGTCATGTCAGATAAACAGCAGTCAGTGACGGAGACGGAGACAGACACGGATGTAGCAGAGAGTCAAATATACCTAGAAAAATTTGATGTATTTGTGGTGGAGTTTATTCAAGCTTTTCTGCAATGATTTATTTCCTTAAAATTCTACACACAATACCCTATAATGACAGTGTGAAAAAAAAGATTTAAATTGTTGCAAATTTGTTAAAAAAAAAAAAAAAAAAAAACTGAAAAATCACATGTACATCAGTATTCACAGCCTTTGCTCAATACATTGTTGATGCACCTTTGGCAGCAATTACAGCCTCAAGTCTTTCTGAATATGATGCCACAAACTTGGCACACCTGTCTTTGGGAATTTTTGCCCATTTCTCTTTGCTGTACCTCTCAAGCTCTATCAAGTTGTATGGGAAGCAACAGTGTACAGCCATTTTCAGATCTCTCCAGCGATGTTCAATAGGATTTAGGTCTGGGCTCTGGCTGGGCCACTCAAGGACATTCACTGAGTTGTTGTGAAGCCAATCCATTGATATTTTGGCAGTGTGCTTTGGGTCATTGTCCTGCTGGAAGATGAATTGTCGCTCCAGTCGGAGGTCAAGAGCACTCTGAAGCAGGTTTTCATTTAGGATGTCTCTGTACATTGCTGCATTCATCTTTCACTCTATCCTGACTAGTCTACCAGTATTGATCACCTCCCTGACTAAGGCCCTTCTCCCCCAATCACTCAACTTAGATGGCCGGCCAGCTCTAGGAAAAGTCCTGGTGGTTCCAAACATCTTCCACTTAAGGATGATGGAGGCCACTGTGCTCATTAGAACTTTCAGAGAAGCAGAAATTTTTCTGTAACCTTCCCCAGCCTTGTGCCTCGAGACAATCCTGTCTCGAAGGTCTACAGGCAATTCCTTTGGCCTCATGCTTTTGTGCTTTGACATGCACTGTCAACCCTGGGACCTTATATAGACAAGTTTATGCCTTTTCAAATCATGTCCAATCAACTGAGTTTACTACAGGTGAACTCCAATGAAGCTGCTGAAACATCTGAAGAATGATCAGTGGAAAGAGAATGTGCAGCTTCACGGCAAACACTGTAAATATTTATGTACATGTGATTTTTCAGGTTTTTTTTTTTTTTTAATCTTTTTTTTTCACATTGTTATTATGGGGTATTGTGTGTAAAATCCAGAGGAAATAAATGAATTTATTTATTTCCATTCTGGAATAAGGCTGTTACATAAAAAATGTGGAAAAAGTGAAGCGCTATGAATACTATGAATACCGAATGCACTGTATGTGTTGTAAATCTACACTGCAGAACAAATTGTCCCCCAAAAAGACAAAGTTTACAGTTACTGTAACTAAAAACATATGTTCATAAGAATCACTTGTTTGTCAATCAGACCATAGTGACTCTGAAATTTTCAAGTTTCATTTTGATTCAGACCTTACTAGTCTCAGTTTGACAGCTCTTTAACAGAGACTGATATTGTTCTCTGACTATATGCACTGTTTTGTAGCACCAGCATTTGTTGTTTGCATTGAAGGTAGACAAACAGAAATTGGCCAAGTCAGTAAGGTGCATACAAACAAGATTGACCAATACAAGATGTAACCCAATGTGTCGTTCCGGGTCCATTTCAGTCATATCCACAATAGACCCCGGTGTCTTTCCCAGTCTCGCTTGTCTTGTTTGCTGTTCAGTGCCTGTGGAGTTGAATTAAATGGCGCAGGTAAAGTGGGCTCTGTTTGCTGGATGAGACAGACTGTCTCCTTGAATTTTCAGCACCTGGTGTCTTTCTGTCCTCACTGAAGGGCTCTGGCCCCGCTGCAATGAGCCTTAATCTGGGAGATCACTCTTTATCCTGCTGCTTCCAGGGGCAATGTGGAGGAACATATCAAGCCATCTCTATGGATTAGGCCGTGTGCTCTCTTGTGGGGACAAGTGATGGAAAAGCAGTCAATCTCCAGGGGATTGTGGCTTTACTCTTTCACCTTCTCTCTATCTCTCTTTGTCTCGCGCTGTTGGCAAGAGTGTTCTGTTATTGTTAGTTGGGTGTTTTTATTACCGCAGCAGTTGTGTTGCAGTCTGTTGGCAGCTATTCACTTGGATTCCCATTTGCCTTAAGCCTTGATACCTATATTTTGAAAGGCTATTAGTAATCATAAACACTCTTTATTGAATATTTATGTGAGTGTTCTATTTAAGAAAGCATTAAAATTGTAAATAAAATATATTTGAATTTAGATTTTAGGCTTCTGTTGCAAACTGTTTGAATTAAATTGATTTGAATTGAAGACGGATTATAATGGACTGAAAGTCAAAGAAATCAAAATGATTAAACAGACATGGATAGATGGATAAATAGGTAGTGATGGATGGACACAACGGCTGATAGATGGACAGAAAAACATTGAGATGGATGGACAAATAGAGAGAGAGAGGGATAGATAAATGGACCAATAAAGGTAAACTGATGGATGAAGGATGGACAGAAAAAGAGACAGAGGGATGGATAAATTGACCAATAAAGAGGATTTGATGTGTGATGGATGGACAGATAAAAAGAGTTTGGTTGATAAATGGAAATAGAGATGATGGACAGAAAAAGAAGGATGGATGAATAATTGGACATAAAGAGGGACTGGTATAGATGAATGAAAGATGGATGACATAATAGACAGAGCGTTAAAACTGAGAGGAAGAGTTAAAGAGCTAGAGGTGATCATTATATCATATAACATTGAGTTAATAATATACTAATATTCCTGTCATTCCAAATTATTAAAAAAAGTCCACATTTTGGAAACTCTCGATAAATGTTTGACCTCACAGTGACAATTTCAGTGTTGCTTTGAGTCCCATTCACTTTTTGTATGTGCAATATTTAAATATATATATATATATATATATATATATATATATATATATATATATATATATATATATATATAGAATTTGAAATGTCATTTTGGGTAAAACATGTCTGCTAATAGAAATAAACGTCACTAACAGTCTGATGAAGTTTGTTGAACACTCACAGCCATCATTCAGCCGTTCTTGATCGCTGCCAGTGAATAAGCACAGTATCTGAAGGTCATGCAGCGAGAAGGTGAGGTCTGAACAGCACTGTTGCGCTCCTCCACGTAAAACAACCTGCCATCCACAATCTGATACACATATTCATTTACACAGAGAGACGTTAAACCTTTCTGCGCTTATGTTTGTGTTTGGTAAAAAAAAGTGAGCATGTTAAAGAAAATAGTGTCTGTCTGTATATCCGTCTTTGACAGCGTCCTACGCTAGATTCAGTCTAGTGAAGCGCTACTGCAGGCATCGGTGGAGACGAGGTGAAGAAGAGCCGGCGCTGATTTCTCCTCCGCCATTGACAGCACAGAGTAATGACTGGTAATGCTTGAGTGTGATTACTGCACGTCATTTTTCTTCTTTCTCTCGTGTTCACTCTCCAAGAGAATGTTTTATCTGTGAAAGCGTGTGTACTCATGTGTGCACGATTTGGGTTTGTGTGTGTGTGTGTGTGTGTGTGTGTGTGTGAGTGGAAGAGAGAGGGAGACAGATACCGATGTTGAAATGCACAAGTAACCATAAATGACAAAAAGAGAATGAAGACGACAAACAGACTGCAAAACAGAGATTTTTTTTCATATGAAAACACAAATATTTGATGTGACCCTCTCCTCAAGAAATGAAATGTCGGCTTTCTGTGACTGCATAAAGTAACATGTAACAAATGCAGCTGAAAGAAGACGTTAGAGGGCCAAGAACCACAGAGGAAGCACCATAGAAGTAATAGGAGAAAGTTTACTCAAAATAGGTGAAAAAAATCTCAATACATTTTCTACTAATATGATTTGATAGATCACTTTTGACCTATAGGTGGCGCTCTTAGGATATTGAAGTTTGGTCAGTTTGAGGTTAAGCCAGCAAAGTTTCACAAGGAAGCTTAACTATTTTACATATTGTCAGAAAAGAGATTAATTTGTACAAAATCATACAGTTTCATTTGTATGAATGTGTAAAAATTTTAAAGGGTCACAAAACACATTTTTTGAGATGTTGACAGTGATATTTGTGACCCACGCTGCTAAAAGCAGTATTAGGACACATTTATTTTGCTAAAAAGTGAAAATTGGTTGTTTTTGCATTATTTCGAGCAAATTCGTTCTTCCGGTTTGAAACTAATTTTGAAGCTCATTGAGTTTTCATCATTAATTCACTTGGTTCTAACCAATTAGTGCATTCTGTTGTGTATGAGGTGCAACTTTTATAATAATTATTTTATAACAATAGTATGCATGATAGCTTCGAAGACCTGTTACAGTGTTTAGATGGCGGAGAGACGCCATGTTGTGTTGCCAACCATAATTAAAACAAGTGTCATGGGTCGTCAGTGTTACTTTTATAAATGTGCCACAATGAAGGTTTTTGTTTCCATGAGTGCAGCTCACATGTGTGGATTACACTTACTTGTATGGATTACTTTGGTCTGCTAACACACGACAAAAACATGTTTGTAAGCAACATTATTTACCCGTGAGCTTTACACATGTGCAAATGATGAAATCCGGATTTGCCACTTGTCTTTTTTTTATTATTTTTTTTTTTTTTAAAGTCGCGGTTACAGTTTGTCTTGATTGTCCTGTCTCTACAGATTAGGTAAGTGTGTGATCAGTGTTCTTTGTTTATGTTTATTCAGATGGCAAAGTTAGTTTGCATCGTCAGCCGTACTCTTTCAGTTTTGAAAGACATACCTTACCGTCATGTAGGATTTTCGCCGCATTTCATGAGAGGATATCCTATACATATACAGCTGTTTGACAGTATTCTCTGCACCTACAAAGTCTCTGCATCTACCGAAAAATGCGAAGAGTTTTTTTTCTCTCCCATATATGGTGCGTGGTATCAAACATTCCATTAAAACAACGCTCTTTCAGCAGTTCCTCGCATTCATTATCTTGTTTGTCATAGGGGGCATGCATGAAATGTTCCTGAATGAAAGGGTAAGTGCCAAACTGCAGTTAAAGTCAACAAATTAAGAATGAAACACCCAAAATTACATGAAACTCCGAAGGAAGTGTAAATAGCCTGGTGACGCAATGATGTTAATTGAATTTTGTGCTATAACATGTAAAACGGGATCATGAAGCATTCAAAAGCAACTCATGTAAACACCTTAATCATATCATGGTCTTTTTTAGATTAAGGCAAATACTTTGATTACTGATGTCAATAACGTAGTCACTGTCTATCTTCTCTACATCTCCAAACCCATTAACTAAATCAACCCTCATTGGGGGATGAGCAAATCACATTAAAATGTTTCAATTAAATCTTTAGCCACTAGATCAAAAAGTTACAAATTGACATGAGATAGCATTGTGTAAAACCTGATTTATACTTCTGCACCGTGTAATCACCACTGCGTATATCTAGAATGTAGCTGTCAAGATCACCCACAATCTAGCCTGTGCAGATTGCTGGAGAACTACACATCTGCCACTATATGAAATACAATGCCCAGAAGTATTTGCACTCACACACCAGTTTCTGATTCCCCTTAATTACACACACACACCTGGAAGCTCCTTGTGGACTGATTACTAGGATTATGAAGACACGTCATTTCCGCACACTCTTTGCTGAGTCTTGTTAACTGGAAGTGAGCGTTTCTTAGCACTTTCTTGTCTTGCCTTGTCATCTTTTGACCTTTGCTTTGATTATCCATCCGGTTGTTTTGCCGCCTGTCCTGACCATTCGCCTCTGACTACGCTTTTTTATTTACAGAATTGCATGTTTACTGTAAAATGTACAATAATTTTCACAAAGCAACTTAAAACACAGTAACATACTGCATAACTGTTCTACAGTTCATTACGGTTAAATACAGTTTAATTTACAGAAATCCTTAGAAGTTCAGTAGGCTGTGGGGTTTCTATGTTCTACTGCGTCTTTCCAACTGTTTCTTTTATGGTGTTTTGGGTTAATGCCGGCAAAATGTGTGATGCTACTGTAGATGTGGCTCAATCTTCACGAAGAAGAAAGATGCAGGAACTAGTGAACGTTCAACAACTTTATTCATAAAGTTGCAAGACTGCGCTCTAAGTTTACCCAACTACGACGACTTTTGCTGCTGAGAAAGCCAGAAATGTGAAAAAAGTGCCATTTCTATCATTAGTTTCTTTCAGATCTTTAAAAATCTATATAGTACTGGATGATGGAAGCCCAGCTACTGTAAATGTGTTGCAGTGATACAGCTTGCATATTGTATCATTTCCCTTCACCATTTTTACTGCATTTATGGTAAAACGACCCTTCTAAAGTCATACGTGGTGCTGTTTCCAGGAGGTAGTCATGTGATGTATAGCAATGCACATTAGTTTTTCTCTGTCTTGATACAATTTATCAAGGAGGAGGGAGAGAATTGCTTCTTTATTCGATGCCTGAAGTTATTATGTCACTTCATGCATTTCATCAATTTATTGTTTGTATGAATTTGTCACTGTCAGCTCCACACGGAATCTGTATATGTCTGTGATTTAGAAAGTTGTGCATATTCTAGCACCATTTGTGTTCATCTTTGATTTTTATTGGTTTTGAATACATGGCAATATTTAATAATTGAATATACCATATTGATAGCATGGACATTTTAATCTGCCATGAATAATTATGTCCTTTAGGAATATTTAGATTGTTTTAGTGTTTGTTCACTGCAGGACTAAATGCTTGAAGACTTAAGCATTATATTTTCAAACATGAACATTTCCATATGTTAATCTGACAAGATATTAAATCAATTTTAGGCAGTGGTGGAAAGAGTACAAAAAAAAATCATACTCAAATAAAAGTACCTTTACTTTCCTAAAAATGTAGTGCAAGTAGAGTTAAAGTATCTGTTGTAAATTTGACTCAAAGTATGAGTAAAAAATAGACCTTTCTAAAGTACTCAAGAGTAGAGAGTATTACACTGTAAAAAGCTGATGCATTTACATGTATTTTGTGCATGTGTGTGTAAACTTAACATTCTGTAGTGCATGGAGTTATTGCCTAACAGGCACCCAATGTCATACATCAATAATATTAGGTTAGATTTTGGTTATGGTGTCGGGTGACCAAAATTTAATATCTAGCCAGCGTCTAAGGACAACATTATTTTGATGTCCAATAATAATTTTAGCTTGTTAGAAAGTAACCAAAATCCAACGTAGAGCAAAAATCTTAAACCAACGTCATATTGATGTCAAATACTGACATTTATTCAACATGTATGGCAACCATAATCCAACGTCTGATAGACGTCATAGTGGTAACATCCACATAATGTTAAGCTGTATCATCATTAGACGTTGTTATTTGGTTGGTTTTAGGTTGGATGTTGGACATTGACATTGACCTGATGTTGAGTTTTTACGTCAACCTGATTTTCATTTAGAAACAAAATGCAACGTCTATGACGTTAAGGTACAATGTCAATCTGACGTCATGTTGATGTCTTGTGCCTGCTGGGTGTTTAAGGCCATTTTGATCATCATACAGTAAACATCCTTCATCTTCTCATCAGTAACATGCTTCTAAACAGTCTCTGGGTCGATGCGTGTAAATATTTTGGACATCTTCTTAGACACTTTTAATGCTTCCAAACAGTTTGCTGGAATTATAAGTCGCCCATGTCTTGAGGTAGTTTATCATGAGGCGATTACCTTCTATATGCGATTTGATTAGACGGAAATCACAGGACATGAAAAAATAAAGTAGTGACTGCAGGTTGAAGGAAAAAAGTGGAGTAAAAGTACCGTAACAGCACTAAAATTGTAGTCAGGGGAAAGTAAAAGTATACATTTGTAAAACTACTTAGTAAATTGCAATTCTGGAGAAAAACTACTCAATTACAGTAGCTTGAGTATTTGTAATTAAATACTTTACACCACTGATTTTAGGTAATATTAATTTCTTCATTATAATACCTAATAACAAAATCAAACATCAAAATAATTTTGTTAAAACACTTTATTTAAAATAAAAGTAAAAAATGATGTAAAAAATGTATTATTCATTTATTCATTCATTTTCCTTCAGCTTAGTACTTTAGTACCTTATTCATCTGGGGTTGCCACAGTGTAATGAACTGCAACTTATCCAGCCTGTTTTTACACAGCGGATGCCCTTCCAGCTTAGTTAATTCATTTCACCTGTCTTTACCACATGTCTTTGGACTGTAGGGGAAATCGGAGCACCCGGTGGAAACTCACGCCAACACGGGGAGAACATGCAAACTCCACACAGAAACGCCTACTGGCCCAGTCAGGACTCGAACCAGCGACCTTCTTGCTGTGAGGCATCAGTGCGAACCACTAAGCCACCGTATGTTGCTTTAACTTTAACATGTAACTGACTATTTCTCTCTGTTGAATCAGACCAGCCCGACTGGCACCAACAACCATGCCACGTTCAAAGGCACCTTTCCTCCCCATTTTGATGCTCGGTTTGAACTGCTGCAGTTGTCTTGACCATGTCTACATACCTAAATGCATTGAGTTGCTGTCTTATGATTGGCTGATTAGAAATTTAGAAAAAGAGAGACTTTAGCAAGCTTTTCAGATTGCTGGATCATCCCTCATAAACATCTCTTATCCCTGATTCCATTTCATCCTGACACCTTGCATCGTTTTCCATCATTTGCGAAAAGTTCAACTTTGTTTGCCGTGTCTGATGTGTAGTAACTTCTTCAGCACTGTCAGGATTGGGCAAATTAACACTCTTCTGTCACTCCTCCAACTTGCTGGAAAGACGTCCAGCCCTGAGCTCCATCTATTTGGTCTGTTCTGAGCGACTCTCCAGCCCAGGCCAGATGGAGGAGCTCATCACTGGAGCAGCGTTCGGCTGTGTTCAGGAGCCCACGGGACGCCCTTCAGTATGTTCATTCGCTCATCTGCTCCCACATCATCTTGAGCCTGTCTTAGCCTCTCTGTCTCTTTCTGAGTGGCTGCTTATAATCAGCATCTTTGTGTAGCCTTCATCTTCATCATCTGATAAATATGTACTTTTGGTACTGTAAATTTAAACAAATATTACTGACTGTTTATTTTTATTAGTATTACTAATATTATTGTTGTTGCTGTTGTTGTTGTTGTTATTACTTTTATTATTATTATTATTATTATTATTATTATTATTATTATTACTATTTACTCATTTATTTGTTTGTTTGTTTATTTATTTATTCATTAATTTGCCTTCGGCTTAATCACTTTATTCATCAGGGGTCGCCACAGCGAGATGAACCGCCAACTTACATTGTTTATAAAAATGCATATAAAACACATTTTAGAACAATATTTATTATTATTATTATTATTATTATTATTATTATTATTATTATTCATTTATTTTCATTTATTTTCCTTCGTCACTTATCAAAGGTCACCACAGTGGAATGAACCCCCAACTATTCCAGCATATGTTTTACGCAGAGGATGCCTTTTCAGCTGCATCCTAATGCTGGGAAACTTTTTAATTTTATTATTTTTATTTTTTAATTTTTTTGATTATTTTTATTAGTATTACCTTCTATATGCTATTTGATTAGATGGGAATCACAGGACATGAAAAAATAAAGTAGTGACTGCAGATTGAAGGAAAATAGCGGAGTAAAAGTACCGAAACAGCACTAAAAATGTACTTAAAGGAAAGTAAAAGTATACATTTATAAAACTACTTAGTAAATTACAATTCTGGAGAAAAACTACTAAATTACTTGAGTATTACTACTTTACACCACTGTTCATAAGAGACCTTTTACAGCATCGATAATTTAGATTTTTATTTAGTTCAACAAGAAAACATCAGTAAATAGCGCTATACCCCCTATCCTGCTTTACTGAGGTGAAGTTGGTTTTATATTCACTTTTGGTTCATTTTTGAACAATGACAACCTGTGATGTGGATATTGTTTGCCATGCTACTTTGCTTGCAAACTACATAATTAGAATTGTAGAATTATAAAGTGAACTTGTGGGTCATCTTTAATGGGCGCGAGTTAGCAATTTCAGGAGGCATGGCTTTGGACGACAGGGGAGGGATTGTATTTGAAAGATGCTATACTAACCGGTTAGCATTTGTCACCTACATCTAAATAGATTTCCAGAACTCTATTTTTACTAAACCATAAGAATTACCATATTTTATCCATAACCTACTGAAGAGAAAAAATTGTTGTTTAGAGTTACTATATACTATATAGTTACTACAGTAGTTTACAGTTCTATTGGATTGTGACCCCTGATGTAATTAAATTATATTAAAGACACGGCAATGGCGTCAGATGCAGCATATTGATTTTTAACACCAGGTTAAACTTTAAACAAAGAATAGACTTGGGTGTATTGGTGTGTGTGTGTGCGCCAGTGCATGCAAGGTTTCTGTATTTATAACCACCTCAGAGGACATTGGGGGTCGTGAGTCACTGGCATTGTCATTTTGAGGTTCGTGGGCTGAAAAGTTTGGAAACTCATGGCCTACAGTACTGCACCTTTAAACATGATTATGTTAAAACAAAAGCAAAGAAACTGCACTTCTAAATCATATCAAAGCCATAGAATAGCTCTGTGTGAGTCAGCTGTTCAGTAAAAAAAAAAAAAAAGCACACATCTGGTGCATTAAAACACACGTTTGTCTGCGAACAGATGCTTTCCATATGGTCCAAGAGAGGACTATGCGTTCTTGCAGACCTTTTTAATGATGTCTAGACACCATCATAAGTATCTGTACAAGAACAGGAGTGTTTTATATGACACGGCTCACCGCTGTTCCTCGCGGCCCCCTGCTGAATGAAGCCTGCACTGCTCACATCTACTTTATAAAGACTGACATGCCGCTTCTTGAGGGGAGAAGACAATTATATAGTCTGTGTGGCACTATGATGAACTGTGGGGCTCCAGGAACAGGCTCCGGGGTTTGTCTTGTCAGTCATGCCGTTATGAATTGGCCCCTTTCAGTCTACCTTTACCCTCGACCCCAGTCTGAAGACATGAGGTCACCAGGAACAGACAAGGTAAAAAGGAAGCGGCGCCTAATTCACCATTTACATTCAAGACTTCAAGGCTGCTTTGATAGAGGTGGCAATAGAGATGTCCCTCCTCTGTGTAATTGGATCGCTCTGATTGGCTGATTGTACTGTCATTCTGATATTCCCATAGTACAGAGAGAGAGAGCGAGAGCTTACCAAAACGCGTATAAAATGTATTTTATTTTATATTAAAAATATAATTTATGTTAAAAATTATTCATTAATTTTTTATTTATTCATTTATTATAAATAATAAATAAAATTATATTTACAAAACGTTTTCTATTGTTGTTCTACGTTTTCACATTATTATTATTATTATTTTTAATATTATTATTATTAAATCCTTATTTGTATCCGTTTATGTATATAAATAAAAATATTAATAACAAAACATTTTTAAATATATATATTCTATAAAATCCTGTTGTTCCAAATTATTATTATTATTATTATTATTATAAGTAATACGATTCATTTTATATATATATATATATATATAAATATCAATATTCATGTATGTATATATGTATGTATATATATATATGTGCGTGTGTGTGTGTGTGTGTGTGTATAACATATTCTATAAGTATATTATATTTATATATTTTTTTAAATCCTTAATGTATTGTTCCACATTATTATTATTATTATTGTTTTATTATAAGGAATGAGATACATTTTTTACAAAAAGTTTTTTTTCTACTATTGTTCTACACTTTCACATGATTATTATTATTATTATTACAATATTTTTTATTATACTATTATTACTATTATATTACTTTTTGTATCTGTTTATGTATATAAATTACAATAATATCTTCAAAACGGTTTTATATATTTAAAAGCTATAAAATCTTCAATGTATTGTTGCACATTTTTATTATTATTATTGATAATATTATTATTAATATTATTTTAGAGAGAGAGAAAAATACACAATACAAATAGTATTGAAACTAGCAAATAGTATTTTGTTAAACTAAAATAATTATCAATCTAGCCTGTTATTAAAGACAAAAACTAGAAATAAGAGTTATCATGAATGAATGTTAATAAATTTAAAATAGCTAAAATATTTGCTAAAACCCTGATTCACATGAGGAGCATATAATATTTCTGTCAGATCTTTGCTTAAAAGAAATAAAAAAAATATATGCAAAAAAAAAAACTCAACATGTATTTGCCTAATATTTATGTATTTTTTACACAAAATTATTATTTTTGCGTTGCATATAATACCAGAAAAAATTTTTTAAATACAGGCTTAAAGGCAAAGTGTATTCAGGTTAATTATAATTCATTACATTAAAATAAATTAATATTTAATTAAACCTAAAAGGATTTGTCTCATCAAGTTGTGGTGCTAAAACAATAAAATAAAATATATATTTTTTAATTGTTCCTTCAGCTCAGGGCTCGCCACAGCGGATTGAACCCCCAACTTATCCAGCAAATGTTATACACAGCAGATACCCTTTCAGCTGCAACCCAGTACTGGGAAACATCCATACTCTCACATCCATTCATTCCTTTTTTCTTCAGCTTAGTTCCTTTATTTATCAGGGGTTGCCATAGCAGATTGAACCACCAACTTATCCAGCATATGTTTTAAGTCGCAGATGTCCTTCCAGCCGCAACCCAGTACTAGGCAACATCCATACACACTCATTTACACACATACACTACGGCCAATTTAGTTTATTTGATGCACTTACCGTATAGCGCATGTCTGGACTGTGGGGGAAACCAGAGCACCCAGAGTAAACCCACACCAACATTGGGAGAACATGCACACTCCACACAGGAATGCCAACTGACCCAGCTGGGACTCGAACCATCGACGTTCTTGCTGTGAGGTGACTGTGCTAAACAATGAGCCACCGTATCGCCCCTGTAGTAATAATAATTGTCCTAAATCCAAAAGATGGTGCTTTGCTTCCTAATATTAGAAGTTCTCTCAAACTTTTTTCTCCTTCTATGACACAAATTTAGACGTTGGCCCATGTTCAGTGCACAGCATCAATGTCCAAAGCGGACAGATAGTAGACAGGAGGTTTAACATCATATGCCTGTGTGGCTCCGAGTTGCCCACTCTCTCCACAGGGAGCATTGGAGTTATTTTAATAGTTCTGTAAGACCTGACGACAGGTTAATTTGCCTTTCAGAATGCAGTCTTTGCCCCCGCTGGCTTCCTCTGAGGCTTCCTCTGTGTGGTGACAGCTTACTCATTGATCCAGAATGATCATGACTACGGCACATATCATATTTCATTGTAAGAAATGACAGCAGAAAGTGCAGGTCCCGCTGTGACAACTGATATTTCTGTCCGACTGTAAAAAGTGCATCATATATACAGTTAAAGTCTGAATTATTAGCCCTCTTAAATGATTAGCCCTCATATATTTTTCCCTAAGTTCTGTTAAACGGAAATAATTTTTTCGACGCATTTCTAAATGTAATGGTTTTAATAACTAATTTCTAATAATTGATTTTTTTTTATCTTTGTCATGATGACATAATATTTTACTAGATATTTTTTAAGATACTAGTCTTCAGCTTAAAGTGCAATTTAAAGACTTAACTAGGTTAATTAGGATAACTAGGAAAGTCAACGAGATTAGCCGAATGCAGGCAGGGGTGGAATTGAAAATGGGGCCATCAGGTCTAACACTTCAGGGCTTGTAGTGGTGTGAATTTATTTATTTATTTATTTATTTATTTATTCATTTATTTATTTATTCATTTATTTATTCATTTATTAATTATTGTTGCAACAACAAATGAGGTAAAGTACAAATAAAACAGAATACAGTCTCTACAAACTATAGTTCATTTTCAACAATAAGATAATTATTAATTTAATTTAAGTAGCCTATAACAAAAGAGAGAAATAAGAAATAAGAGAAAAAACAAGATGGCACATGAAATAGAAATAAATAGGCTATCATAGGCCTATTAAGAACAAGGGAATAAGCACAAATTATAGAAGTTTACACATCACTTTTAGATGTTGAATGGTATGTTAAAACTCAGTTTAAAACGTTCCAATAAATAACACAAGGATATACAAAAACTTGCATTATATAACCTTTTAAATTTTTGTATAAATTGCTAGACAAGATAAAATTATTATTAATATGCGGTGGCATGATCAATGATGATTATTATATTACAAGTCTGTAAGACTTAAGTTGATATTTATTCGCTAAAAAATTAATTGTTTACGGAGCTAAATACAGTAAATAGTCTTATGAAAAATTTGAAAATAAACCTATGCAAACAATCTAGCCTTAATAAACAAATTATTTAACAAAAAAGATCATTAGACCTACTGCAGTAAAATATTTGAAGTCTTTAAATAAGCATGATATGTGCAAGATAGCGAGGACATAAAGTTAATTGTTTGGAAATTTGTGAGACGAAAGTTGTCTAATAATAAACCTGAAACACACATGATTGTCATCATGCGGTGAATCCAGCCAATCATGTTATAACAGTGTCATCAATGCAGCTCCTGCAATCTAACCAGAAAAAAAAAAGAAAAAATTTGAAAAATTCTAACCAGCATGCACCGATTTCAATCGGTCTGCGCAGCACGGCATTAAGTTAAAATGTTTTTTCTTGCTGAAATGAAATACATAAGACTATTTCCAGGAGAATAAATATTTTAAGAAAAACTTTGAAAAGTTCCTTGCTCTGTTAAACATTGTTTTGGAAATGTTTAAAAAAGAAAAAGAAAATCACAGGAGGGCTAAGAATTCTGACTTCAACTTTACGTGAAGCTTTAAACTGTAGGAGAGCTTAACCTTGAATAAACCGAATCCCAGTCTCATTCTCAAAATCCCTACTACAATTTTCATTTGTGCCCTCATCTGCACTGTGCGGTGTTGAATTGGGCTCCTCGACGCTGGAGAGCAGGATGGGTTTTGACAGGGCGACCCCTTCTGCACTCCTTCGGAGCGGTGCGCTTGACAGAAACTCATTAATTATCTTGGGCGGGGTAGCATCTCGCACAGCCTTCACCAAAGGATGCCAGTCACCTGCCCACTTGAGCTGAAAAATCGTTAGAAACTCTTAACATTCTTGCCTACGTGTTCATCTCGTCAGTGGGAGAAAACTGCCTGCTGTCCGACACTGTCAGAGTCTATTGTACTGGAGCCGAAATGGAGGCCTCGGTGAATCTGAAATGGAGAAGACAGGTGAGTGAATGAATGAGATTGGTGTGTATGAGGGAGCGTAGCTCAATCGGCTGTTTAGTGGGCATGAGGCTCCTATATATCCTGAGACTATTATTCGAAATTTCTTTCATCATTTACTTATGGAACACTGGTGGGTTCTGCTTGCTCTACTCTAAACCAGATTTTAAGATGCATCTCTGGCATGGGAAACAAGACCACAACCTCTAGTATGAGCCACTAATGCAAATCTTGGAGCAAAGTAGAGGAGTTTACTCACACAGTCCTCGCTAACTAGCATCTGTTACATTCACCACCCAAAACCTTAGTCCCATTCGGGTCATGGCACCAATGTAAACATTTCAGTTCTATACAAAGTTCATTCATTCATTTTCCTTTGACTTAGTCCCTTTATTCATCAGGGGTCACCACAGCGGAATGAGCTTATCCATCATATGTTTTATTTCAAGAGTTCACACTTAGATAATGCTTGACTATTTAAGCAAGTTTGGCATGCTGTCCCGGGAGAGAACCCTGGGCTTCCCTAAATAGACCACTAGCTGCGCTAGTTTGTAATAAGTACTTGTGACTTTAACTTTTGTTGCATGGTTTTTGAGTGTGGGAGGAAACCGGAGTACCCAGGGAAAATCCACGCGAACACGGGGAGAACATGCAAACTCTGCACAGAGAGTATTATTTGGCTTAGCTAGGTGCAAAGCAAAGATGAGGAATGAAGTTTAGGCTGGATATTTATATTGAATTTAGAGTGATCCGATTGGCTAGTTAGTGATTAGTGATAGGGATCAGCTGTAGTCAATCCTATCATGTGCTCCTCTTGAAATTAGTTCAAGAAACTTCACTTAGTTTTCTCAATTCACCTATTGCGCATGTCTTTGGACTGTGGGGGAATTTCATTTATTTCTGTCAATATTATTCACGAGTTACTTTCAAATTCTACAAACTACTCTACAAACAAGTCATATCTAGAATGCTATAAGAAAGATAAAATAATCATTTATTGTTTACCTGGTAATTAGTCTATGATTATGTCAGCTCACCTCTTCTGACAGGTCTTCAAAAAATTAAAAATGGCTCGTTTACGTCACACTGACAGTCCCATATGAGTTTAACCAAAGCACAGTCTGAACCGAAAGGAGCCATGATTAGTTCACCTTTCGAGTCTTGGATTTTGAGTTCGTTCGTTCATCATGTGACAGCTTGTAAAGAGAGATGACTCAAACCCAAGGACTCAAGAAATGAACGGAGAAAATCTTTTTCTGGCTCTAAGTGCATATGATTGGCTTCTGTCTTTCATGTGATGAACGAACAACTCAAACCCAATAGAGGACTCCAAAAAGGATCTAATCTTCTACTCCACCTGCACAAATGTACACATTAGCAACTGAACGAATTACTCCCTGAGAGGACTCATCATTCTCGAGTTATACAAAAGATTAGTTTAAAATGAACAAATCTTTCAAGAACAACCCATCACTAACTCCCATTCGGGTCACAACACCAATATGACCCCTGGTTTCCTCTTACTCTAAAACTTTGTTGTACCAAACCCCCTTCAAAAATGTAAACTTTAAAATTTAGAAAGTGAGACAGTACATAAACACAGTTTGACAGGCAATAACCATACAGGATATGTGAAAAAATTGGATGTGTAATAGCATATAAGATTACAATAACAGAAAAAGAAAATCAATGCAATTACAGTTTCGTTCCACAGATATTTTTTTGTCTTCCATGATAAAAATCATTCAAGATGTGGAGTAAATCATTTTTACTTTTGTATGACCAACTTTCATTTTTGAGTCCGTGCGCATTCATGATTACTAGACCGTCCCCTTTAATTCTTACTAGATGTAAAAATACTGGCACAATAAGGCCAATTTGATTCAGTGGTTTACTTCAGGTTTAACTGAAATAAATTTGCACCAAGCAGAGCAGAAAGGTCAAATAAAGGACGTTTAGGTCTTTGTGCATGCTCGTGTTTTCAGGACAGTGAGGTGGGTTTAGACTGAAAAGGGTAGAATGGTATTTTCAACTATGCCTTGACCTGGTTTTCCCAGTGTAATGGCATTGTATTACAGCCAGTTCCAGCTTACTGAGTCTTAAGATTGAGCCCTTTTGCAGTTCAAACTCCTGTGACATTCTGCTGGACTGCTTTGCTATGTCCTTGAGTTTAAATCGCATCAGATCTCTCATCACAAGTCTTCGGTTGACATCGGCAGCGAAAGATGTATCTGATTGGTTGATCAAGGTAAAATTGAATTAATTATTCCCTGGCAAATCATTCTTAGAGTTTCCATCTATGGTGCCACGAGGGAAGAGTTTGAAAAATGGTGGCATCTTTGCTATATTTTATTTGCTTTAATATTTAAGTTTGAAAAATAGCCTTTTACAGTAAAGTTTGAGTTATTTTCGCCACTGGGCCTAATTTCATGTGTTGCGGTGCAGCAAAAACCTCCCTGAGGTATTTCAGACAAGCTGCCTGTAAAACCTCATGCATTCTTTGACCTTAAAACAATACAGTATATTTACTTAGCATGATGGATGTGCAGGACGGATCTTTAAGTGCTAGTGCATCTGAACAGGCTACAAGCCCTTGAGTCTGTGCAATACAAATCTAATTTCAAAGCAACGTTTTCCCGTCGAATATCAGTTTGCCGACACCCCAGTGAGCACAGCAAACAGAGAAAGATGTTGTTTTTTGACACTCTCATTGTTCATCTCTACATACGCCCCGCTAGCTTCGGTGTGATGAAGCAATTGAAATTGATCTTGTGTCTAATCGAAAGAAAATTGGTTGGAGTGGACGATTTCTCACATGACACATCAATCTCTTTCCTCTGCTGACTCCCCAGGGGAACATTTTACAGTTCCCAAAAGCTACCCTTGCAGCGTGGTTCATTAAGGAACTGGCTGTGATAAAGGTGATTTACATATATTTCATGCGGAGGCCGGAAATCCCTGTAGCTGAAGTGTAGCTTAAAATAAAATCTGATATTAGTCTCTCAAAATCATTTATTTCAGATTATGGGAAGACAGACAGAAGCGTTTGTTTTGTTGTACCCCAGGTAGACATCTTCATCTCTGCAAGTTTGCAATGGGTCTAAATTTCATGAAGTGCAAATTGGGGCAAATTCACTAAACTTTTACACCATCTTATTAACTTACCACCCACAACTCAATTTAAGCAAGTGCTTTGTTTCTTTTTCTATTCGTAATGGGAGTAGTTATCCGTCAGATGAAGGAGAAGAGCGGTTTGTGTAGGCTTATTGCAGTTGTAATGTAATGCATGTGTATTTAAATAGCGCATTTATCGTGTATTACCGTACACCCAAAGCGCTTCACAATCATGAGCGGGGTCGTGACACCACCACCAGTGTGCAGCATCCATTTGGATGATGCGACGGCAGCCACAGGACAATGGCGCCAGTGCGGTCACCACACACCAGCTATTGGTGGAGTGGAGAGACAGGGATAGAGCCAATTGGGTGGATTGGGATGAATGGGGGGCCTTAATCATAAAGGCTGATGGAGGGAATTTGGCCAGAGATTACACACCGAGGCTACACCCCTACTCTTTGCGAGAAATGCCATGGCATTTTTAATGAGCACAGAGAGTCAGGACCAAGGTGTAACGTCTCATTTGAAAGACAGCATTCACTGACAGTATAGTGTCCCCTTAAATTTACTGGGGCATTAGGACTCACACAGACTACAGGTTGAGCACCCCCTGCTGGCCTCATGTATTCTCCCATCTAGATAAAGACCAGGCTCAGCCCTGCTCAGCTTCAGTGAGTAGCTGAAACCGTAATACTATGCTGCAGGGTGATATGGCTTTCGTTGCACTGCAGAGCTTTCAAAACAAAAGATAGGTAGGTGTGTTGCGTAAATTAAAACATTTGACTTGTGTATTTTGAAGTTTTGGGAGCCTAAAAATGCTTACGTTTTTGAAAACTACTGTATAAAAATACGATTTTGTATGTTAGCATATTATTATAGAACTTAATGTGTTTATGTGGCTAATGTTTCACTTTTTTTTTTCAGGTTCAATTGGTCGCATTTCTTACTTAGAACTAAAAAAAAAACATTGTTATACTTGTTGAGGATTGTTTTACGTTTAATAAAATTTTTAATAATTTTCAAATATTTATTTTTTTAAGTAAGTAATGTGACTGCCAGCATTTTGTTAGCTAAAACAGACAAAAATTCCCAGACTTGAAATAAAATCAACCAAAATTCAAATTTCCTCAACATTTACTCACACTCAGGTGAATATATACTTTGGTTATATATGAATTGTCTTCTGTTGAACACAAAACAATACATTATGAAGAATGTTGAAAAATAAAACTATAGAATGGATTGACATCCATTTTAAAAATCAATAGGTCTCAGCAAACAGCATTTTTCAAAGTATCTTCTTTTGTGTTCAACTGAAGAAAGAAACTCAAGTTTTGAACACATAAAGAGTAAATGATGACAGAAATTGACATTTTTTGTTAGCACTGTCACCTCACAGCAAAAAGGTTGCTGATTCGAGTCCCAGCTAGGCCAGGTGGCATTTCTGTGGAGTTTGCATGTTCTCCTTGTGTTGGCGTGGGTTTCCTCCGGGTGCTCCAGTTTCCTCCATAGTCCAAAGATATGTGGTATAGGGAAACTGAATAACCTACATCGGTTGTAGTGTGTGTGTGTAAATGAGAGAGTGTATAGGTGTTTCCCAGTGAGTTGCAGCTGGAAGGGCATCTGCTGCATAAAACATATGCTGGAATAGTTGGCGGTTCATTCCGCTGTGGTGACCCCTGATTAACAAGGAACTAAGCTAAAGGAAAATGAATGGATGAATGGTTCAAATATTCCTTTTTCGAGTCCCTAATGCAAGTAGTTCATGCAAAAAAGAAAACTCTCTCGCTGTCCATAATTCATTTTTCATAAACCCCCTCGCTAACCTGTTGTCGTATGCTTTATCTTTTGTTCTTAGGATGTGTTTTCACATCTAGGATTTTCATAAGAATCTTTTCCCTCAATATAACAGTGCTGGGAAAATAGATTGGTCTTAGATTGCTTATGTTTCTTGTGGCTTAAGCACATGGTCTGATTGTTGTTGTCTGGCACACACACCGCAGCGGTCACTGATCAGACAGAGCGCTCATTTTCTGTTCTCATTCTCTGATGTGATAAAACCACAGCCTCTGTACAGCTCTGATTGTTTTTGTGCCACAGCTTATGCTGATAATCTGAAAGCTCATCGTCATCTGTGCCAAAATGACACAGTCTGATCACTTTAAAAAATCGGAGATTGCTGTAAAACCAGATTTTTTACTATAAAAAGCCAAGTTTTAAAACACTGGAATACACCCGACACAATGTGGTGACAGACATGACAAAGTGTTTTGGCGTGTTTTTTTTGTAGTTTCAGTCTGGCGCAGATATTATTTTCATTTCCCGAACCACATTCCTGTCACCCCCCACTTTTTAAACATAGACATGAAAATGACAAGTTCAACATAAAGGATTATCAATCTTCAATGATTGGGTGCACAGATTTAGGCTTGGTCTCCTTTTAAAGAAGACAGATGCCAAAATATAGCTGACATAAAAAAAAGTTAAATAAAACTAAAGTTATGTGCCTTTATGTTTATTAAAATAATAAAACAATAATTGTTTGTATTAATAATAAGGGGTGTCAAAATTAATTGTTTCTTCAGATGCAGACGCAAACAATTCGAAATCGGTTCAGTAATAATCATAACCGGTTTTTGTCTACTGACGTCATTTATCTCATATGCGCTATGACAAGGCAGGCGAGCGCGAGATTACAACGATCCAACTACTTAAAAATGCAAAAACTGTGCACAATTACACTGTGTATGCGTTTGCTGGATCAGTCTTTCACTGACACTTACAGCAGAAGCCCTTATTTCACTGCGATTGAGAGAATAAAATTACTCCATTTTTCTCTTTCTCTCTCTCACTCACTGAGGGCCCATTTGACCTGCTGGCATGACTTTTCCTCTCCTCTCAGCTGTTTTACAGCGATACTTCTGGATACAGACAAGAGCGCATTCCTGCAGAGTTTTCTCAACCATGTCTATCATGAATCAGCTGTGATCGCCCCTGCCGCCTATCAGTGTCACTCATCTGTGAAGAGCGCAGCACGCAAGAGCTAATCACAGCCGTTTTTGTTAAGGGTGTGACCAATCAAAGGGGTGTAAGAGAACTTGGTAGACGAGGATCAGAAAGCGAGCGGGATATTTATATTTGTTTATATTAATTGCTATAAATGCTCATGTTTTCTAAAGGTACAGTTCATATATCTGACTGTTTGTATTAAATGACAAAATTGCATTACAAATAGTATATAAATATATTCATACATTTTAATACAAGAATTCTGCTGTGAAGAAAATATAAAACTGTGCATGGAAAGCACCGTCAATGCACCGTGATGCACAGAGATATCGAATTGAACCGAATTGATGGCATGATAATTGAAACCAAACCGAACCGTGAGAGCAGTGTAAATTCACAGCTCTAATAATAATACATTAAATATTTATTTCACAAAACATGTTTTAACCTACAATTGTCAGAAAATCAAAAGTAAATATCGAAACAAATTATATTCCAAATTTGAAGTTGATATCTTAAAAATGAGTGCTCAATAATATTTTGTTTGGCTGCTGTACCAAACATAACCACCACATGACATTCGGTTTCTAAAGGTAACTATACAAAGAAGCCCCTTATATTTTGAGGCATGTGAACTGTTGTTTAATACTTTTAACAATATTTGTGAAGTAGACATAACCTTCTAAAGTAGTATGGCAAGTTTGGTGGTATTTGATTTGTTCAGCCTCTAAAAAACGTATTTTTAGATGTGAATTGCTGTAGCAAAGTAATGCTTTATTGTAACGGTGTCCTTGTTGCAACTTAATTAATAACTGTTGCTTAATAACATCTATGAAATAGATATATAATACTAAAGATATAAAAACTAGATGTAGTAAGCTTTCAAATAAAACTGTACATAGTTTGTCATGATTCTTTTATACTACATTTTTATAGTGTAAATAAAACAAAAAAATGTAATAACATATAGTTAAATGTAACCGTAAATGATACTGCAAGTTATGGTGTGATAGTAAATGTTTTAATCTATTAATCTTCCCACGTAACTCAAAAAAAAATTGTTTATAAAATGAAATCTTAGACCTTTTCAACGATATATAACTTGTCATGATTACATTAGGATATCATTGTAAAAAAAGTAATGTAAGCTTAAGCGTCCTCGTGGCAGGACAGTGACAGTTAAGGGCTTAAAAAACAAATGAATTTGCACCCATTTGTGTGCCTGTGGGCATACTGATCTGGTAAGGATGTGTGTTAAGGTTCATTATTTAAGACAACTGATTTAGACTGTGCCATTGAACAACAAAATAAAGTCAAAGGTGCATTTATTCATACATTTTTTTGTTATTTGCCATTTTTTTAATAATATGCCCCTGTAGGTGGGTTTTACAATGCATGTACAGATTGCATTTTACACACACAGGAACACAGAAGCATCTTTAAATTTGAAAAAGTAAAAGATTAAAATGTAAAAGGAGATTATTGTCTACATAATTATAAACTAACGTCACCTCCCGCCATGCTTTCTTCCCCCTTACAGGGGAGCTTTAGTAGAATCCAGTTCGTTGTGTAGATGGTCTGCTCGCTGTAACCTCAAA
Source organism: Danio rerio (assembly GCF_052040795.2). NCBI lineage: Eukaryota > Metazoa > Chordata > Actinopteri > Cypriniformes > Danionidae > Danio > Danio rerio. The sequence continues at coordinate 40,327,480 of NC_141039.2, forward strand.
CACAAGCAGATCCATTTTCTCGCTAGTAGCATATTTTGCTAATAGCACATTTGCCATGGCATGACCACAACTCACTCTTGAATGGAATAGGAGATGAGTGTCTGATTAGTTTAATGCACATTACACAAAACACACCCATAACTCATTAAGAAAATAGGGACAACTCATTTAGATCATGCGCCTGGTGCACAGACAGTTTTTCCTCTCCTTAAAACACAAAAAGTTAATTTGGACATGCCCTAAGTGCACCTGCACCGTGTGGCCATGCGTTGATTGTTAAAGTAGAGCCCTAGATGGTACAGCCTGAAAACAAGACAATAATAAACAGCCCGGAATATCTGCAGTCGTGAAACTAAGGGGGCATTAAAAGTCAATTTCCGAGCTTGTGGAAAACGATGCCGACCACCACTGATCTCTTTCAATTAAATCTTGAATTACTCATCACCTGCTTCAGGATCACCTCATCAATCAGGAGTCCATAAACCGCATTTTGCAGGCATCCTAGGGCTTGTCACCTGCTGCTGCTGCTTTCCCTCTGCCAGCTCTGCTCGTCTCCCGCCTCTAATGTCTTTCCTCACTAATGACATTAGAATGTTCTGGGGGAAGAAGCGGCTGCTATCAGTGCAATTAAAGCACCGAGACTGTTTTCATTTGGGACTTTAGCCAAATGACTGGTAGGGCTGCATTGCAAAGACTTTTTTTTTCTTTTCAAGAACTTTTAGGGTCATCCTCAGTGCCCGTTTCAGACTTCTGGGAGCCCTAAGCATAGTTTTGTGCATTAATAAAACACCCAAAATGAATGTGTTCTTTCAGAGCGGTTTCGATGTTAATAAACAACAGAATAGCAGAAGAAAAATGCAAGTGAAATCATTTAGCTTCTAAAATAATAATTGACTACTACTACAGCCGAATCAAGTAATTTGTTTTGTAATAAATTTATTTTAAAAATCGCAGCAAAAATAGTGTAATAGTAGGGGGAAAATAATATATAATATCAATATTTAACCAATACCAATAACTGAAAACTGAAAACTAGATTGACACTGTAAAACCCAACAGTCAACTTTATCAAATGAAATGAGTGTAGTTAACTCAAAATGTACTGAAAGTTATTTATACTCATTTAAAATGAGTTTTGAACTCTGTGTTGAAGGTACTGAATTAATTCAATGCCTCAGTACTTCAAGTTAATTGGAATAAGTTCATAGAAGAGGTCGCCCTAACCGAAAAGTTTCTGTCATTGACCGATTTTTTTTCAGCAGTGATGGATAAATCTGAAGGTGATCCCTCATTTTGACGGATTATGTTGAGGGTGATCTTTTGTAATTTGTAGCTAACTGTAATTCCCACTCCTGTCCAGCTGATGGCGATTGCCCTAGTTTTGTCTTCTCTTTGTCACCGCTGCGCACAGGCATGCACTAAATTCCAGGGGTTTCATTACCACAACGTAAAATGGGCATGGCTCGGTCGGTGTTTGGGAAACGCCCCCTTAAAAAAAAAAAACAATACTGAGAGGTCACTGATCATGCGCAGTACAGGTTCTTTTTTAGAGCGGTCATTTCAAACAGGATGATTATGGATAAAGAACCTACCGCGGTGGATAACGAAGGAAAAAACAATCATACAGGTTATTTTTTTGTTGTTATAATGTTATATTTTAAAGATTTCATTAGCAAAAACAGCTGACCTCATTTTAATCCGTATTACTCCGTTTTACTGTCTCTGGGCTTTTGTACTTCCATTTTAAACCAAATAATAATGGTTGTGGTAAGATTAACTGTGTTTTTGTAGTTTAAAATATGGTATTCAGTCATGTTTAAACAAATAAATACCACATTTTCTGTAATAAATCGTGGTTAATTTCTCTTTCTCGATCTTAGTTAACTAACATAACTCATATTTATTTTCTATTTTTATTTAAAGTCATCATACACAAAACACCTGAGATCAGGACAGGTATCTGATGTTACTGTATATAAAAGTGATCATACATGAAACCCCTGGGATCAGGACAGGTATTTGATGTTACTGTATATAAAAGTGATCATACATGAAACACCTGGGATCAGGACAGGTATCTGATGTTACTGTATATAAAAGTGATCATACATGAAACCCCTGGGATCAGGACAGGTATTTGATGTTACTGTATATAAAAGTGATCATACATGAAACACCTGGGATCAGGACAGGTATCTGATGTTACTGTATATAATATAAAAGTGATCATACATGAAACACCTGGGATCAGGACACGTATCTGATGTTAACTAATATAAAAGTAATTATACATGAAACCCCTGAGATCAGGACAGGTATTTGATGTTACTGTATATGATATATAAAGTATTTGACACAAAAGCCCTGGGATACCCGAGGACATGTATCTTAAGTTATAACAGTATTAATGTAATCTGAGAGGTATCTTAAGTTAATTTGTTTAACATAACATACACTGACTTCACATGAAGATCAGGACAGCTATTTTGTACTGCATATAAAAGGTATTGGACACGAAACCCCTGCGAATACGTACAGGTATCTGAATCAAACGGCTGTTTTCACAATCTGCGCATGATCCGTGACCTATGCAAATTCACAGATAGGCCACGCCCACCCGATGGCGTAGTAGCGGTTACGCTGTACTGAAACCCCTGGAAAAAAATGCCTGCCTCTGCGTACTGTTGAAAAAAGTCACAGTAGCTGAGTGTGAGAAGTTTCTTTAAACGGCCAAATAGTTGTGATATTATTAATAAAGGTGAAAAAAGAGAAAGTGATGCAGTGGACGATGAAGAACAAAAAGACAAAAATCCTCAGTTGCCGACAGCTGTTACGTGCCAACCAAACGGCAACAAGGTGGTCAGGTGCTTTGGAGTATGTTGTGAGCTCTACCGAACGCAGAGGGGTGCAGCACAGACGCACTACTGGTGCAGGAGTACATGCTGTAGTATTTTTTTCCTAGTTAAATGAGTGCTTGCTGGATCGGTAAATACCACATTCAAGAGAATCTAGCAAACTTTGTTCTGATCACAGCCTAGGAGTCGGCTGGCTTGGTAAGGAATGTAACAAGTGATGGTTCTGCTGTGAGGCAACAGTGCTAACAACTGAGCCACCATGCCACCCATCTAGAAAAGGAGGAGTAGTAGGGGTGGATTTTTGCGGGATTCTTTTAAACGAAGATGGCTGTTATATGGAACTTAGGGTATTTATAGTGGCTTAAGAATTGTCTGATTGGTGAATCATAAATTGAATAATGCTGGACTGGCTGCAAGCTATCATAAGCACGTGATCATCTTGAAATTAGATTATAAATAAACTTAACATAGATTTTTTTTTTTTTTAACTCAAATGGCTTGAACAGTAGCAATCGATTTTTTGCAAATGGTTTGAGTTGCCTTAACTTATTGGGCTTTACAGTGCTCAAATTGCTTTGTTTTCTCAAATGGATTAAGTTCACAGTACTTATTAGGATTAGTTTTTGAACTTTACTATTTACTTAGCATTTATCGGCTGATATTGATATGATAAATTTGCATATATTCATAACCCTTAAATGAGAAAAGATAAACATAATAAAAAAGTAAACTAATATTCTCAAAAATCAAAATAGGTCAAATTGACCCACAACAGTAAATAACATGACAGTATCGCTTTAAGACTAATTTCACAGATCTATAGTGAAAATAATTTGTTTGCATGTTTCTGTTCATTTAAGACAACTGACTGTGCTTAAGTGAATTAACAGACATTTTGACATACTTTGCTATTATTAATTATTATTAATGATATTATTCTTGTAACACCCTTATAGTTTTTTAAAGGAACTTTGCTGCCATACCATGGCTGCAGCTGGTACAATGATAAGATGCAGCGATATTACATAGTTAGCTTTGGATTATTTTCAAAAACAGCATAAATATATGCCATGGTAACGGCAGGGCAGCAAAGTCCATTGATTATTTAACAAGTATAGTTTAGTAAAATATCTACCCATATCTGCCTTGCCAACCCGATCTTATGAGGAAATGTAACTATTTTACATTTTGTCAGTTTAGTAGCTAATTTGTACAAGTTCAGTCGTATGAAAAAATGCAAGATTTTAAAAAGGAGGCATGACACCAAACCACGGCCCTAAACCCAACTGTCATTGGGGAATGAGCAAGTCATACTAAATTGTACGAATGAGATCGTACAAATTCATACAAATTAGCCACTAAATCTAAACATTACAAACTGCTGTGAGATTGTTTTGGCCAATCAAACATCAACTTTTGATTTTCTGACAGTCTTAGAACAGATTGAACCCACAGATGTGTAGAGCTTTAAAAAAAACTTTTTTTGAGCAAGATGCTAATGGTCTAATGCAATTCAATGATTTATGCTAAGCTAAAAGTGCTCCTACCATTCACGTAGATCAAATAATGCTAAAACTCAAACTAGTGGACGTTAAATGAACCCATTTTTAAAAAAGTAGAGTATTTCTTTAACAAGTATTATTTACTTTTGGCCAAGGCTCAAAGATAGTCCCGTTTCATTTTATTCAGGGGTAAATAGTTCGCTCATTTTTTTACAATCATTTTTTTCATTTCATTATTTTGATTTTGGTTATTGTTTAGTGACTTGGTCGCTTTATATATGCATTATTTTTATTATGCAGTATATTTTTATAAGAATAGTTGATTAATAAATTTGAAGTTAAGGTTTTAAAATAATGATGATACTTGTTTGCGTTTTGTTTTTGCAATCATGCAAAAACTTTTAAAATTGCATATTTATCTGTTATTACATCAGCTATCGGCCTCCAAATCTATTTCCAAAATAAAAAAAAAATATTCCTTTAACAAGTGTTATTTGCTTTTGGCCAAGGCTCAAGGAAACGGTTCATTTTATAAATTTGAAGTTAAGGTTTTAAAATAATAATGATACTTGTTTACCTTTTGTTTTTGCAATCATGCGAGGAAAAAAAAAAAAAGTATATTTGTTGGGTAATATATCGGCTATCGGCCTCCAAATCTATTTCCAGAAAGTTCTTTTTTAATTTATTCTGGATGAATGTAGTTTCACTTCCAGATAAAGCCATTTTACAGTTTTTTTTTTGTTTTGTTTTTTACTATGTTTAATGTTCAGTGACTTGGTGGCTTTATGTATCAATTATTATTATTCTTTTAAAGACTAGTTGATATAAGTTGGAATTAATACATTTGAAGTTAAGGTTTTAAAACAGTGATGATACTTGTTTGCTTTTGTTTTTGCAATCATGCAGAAAAAAAAACATTTATTGCTAAATATGTCGTCTATTCTAAATCTATTTCCATCATTAAATCTATAACCATTATTATACAATAACTTGCCTAATTACTCTAACCTGCCTAGTTCACCTAATTAACCTACTTAAGCCTTTAAATGCCACTTTAGACTGTGTAGAAGTGTCATGAAAAATATCTAGTAAAATATTATTTAAAGATAAAATAAATCAATTATTAGAAATGAGTTATTAAAATTATTATGTTTAGAAATGTGTTTAAAAAAAATCTTCTCTTCGATAAACGGAAATTGGGGAAAAAAATAAACAGGGGGGCTAAAAATTTTGATTTCAATGTATATTGGTTAACATATCAGCCTCCAAATCTATTTCCAAAAAAAAAAAGCAGAGTATTCCTTTAACAAGTATTATTTACTTTTGCCCAAGGCTCAGAGAAAACCCTGTTTCATTCTATTCAGGGGTGAATGTAGTTTCACTTCCAGATTCGGTCACCATTCAGAACAACAACAAAGTGCGTAAAGCCATTTGCTCAGTATCTCAGCGGTGAATGGCGAGGGCAGAATCCATCGCAGCGAGGTGATGTGCATGTCCTTCTGCTCTGTTTTATTCATGCCAGTATCTATGGGTTCATTCTCACTTCAGAGGCGCTTGCAATGCTCTGTCTGTTTATCGGGAGCTGATAGCGGAGGTGTAACTCATCATGGGATAAGGGCACTCATTGCAGCCAGTGAACATGAAAATTGGATTCAGATAGATAAGTCAATCTGTGGGCCGGATCGGTTTATGAGGCAGACTTCGAGCGACGAAACACTAATACATTCTTCCATACATATATTAATAGTAAAAGGAAAGCTTTAGTGTCTGCATTATTGAATCTGTTTGCTTTTCTCGTTTCACACGTAGGCTTGTGTCGGGGCGTCGCGAAAATTTGATTTGCTTTGTAGGGCAAATAGAGCAAAGGAGTATTGATTATGTCATTTTTAGTGAATTATCTTACTAAGAAGCGTGTTCGAATTCAGCTGCTGTTTAAATTGCATTTGTGAAGGTGAAGATTACAAGGTTACCACCTCAAATGCATGTTTAGATTTTTAGTTTACAATCCGTACGTCTGTGCAACTGAAAAGAGCAAATGAACATCTTCCACGAAACCTATAAGTTCTTTTTCGTTTCTGTTTTTTCTTTCTTTCTTTCTTGCTTTCTTTTTTTTTTAAAAGCTCCTATAAGGTAATTGCAATGGCAAAGTCAATGGAGTGTGTTTATCTTGCCTCTCCACCCTGGGATTTGTTGGAAAATTCACCTAGTGCTTAATCTCGTGTGCAATGGTGCATAGACGCAAGGGGAAAAAAGTATTAGAAGGCAATATTTGAATACATTTCTAATCAAAGGAGAAGCAGATATGGATGCTATGGAGGGAGAAAAAAAGCCTCCTCTTTCTCTTTTACTGTAAATAGAGCATGGGAATGATGAGGGAAAGTGGAGAGGACAAAAATGACACTTATATATCTGGTTGTTATTTGTCAAAAGCTAAGCAACTACAAAAACCGGAAGAAAACGTTACACATAATGTAGTATAGAAGAAAAAATAACATGTTTCTTTTTTGTAATTGTTGCCATTGTGTGTTTACATAATATATATATATATATATATATATATATATATATATATATATATATATATATATATATATATATATATATATATATATATATATATATATTAATCAAAGTTATGTTGGAATCGCAACAATGAATGCAATTGCAGTTATTAATTGTATTACATTATTGCTTATTTACCCTGCATGCCATCTTTGTTTTATTTTATTTAGTTTTTATTATTATTTTTATTTATTTATTTTATTTATTCATTTATTTTATTTTCGGCTTAGTCCCTTTATTAATTTGGGGTCACTACAGCGAAATTTACCGCCAATTTGTTCAGTAATGTTTTAAGCAGCGGATTCCTTTCCTGCTGCAACCTGGGAATATTTATTTTATTTATATTATTTTAGTTTTGTTTAATTTTTTATTATTATTATTATTATTTATTTTATTTTATATTATTTTTGTTTTGTTTCCTGCTGCAACCTGGGAATATTTATTTTATTTATATTATTTTAGTTTTGTTTTATTTATTATTATTATTATTATTATTATTATTTATTTTATTTTATATTATTTTTGTTTTGTTTAAATGTAAAATAATTTAATATGTCCCATTTGCAACAACAAATGCAATTTCAGTTATTCATTTTATTCAATTATTACTCATTTAGCCTGCATGACAAGCCTGATCAGTTTAGTGGCTCAGTGGATTGAAAATGTACAATCGAGTTGAGTTGTGTGAAAATGTACAACTGAAAAAAAGGAGGCGTGGCATCCAACCCAACCCAAACTCCACACAGAAACGCCAACTGACCCAGCCAGGACTCGAGCCAGCGACCTTCTTGTTGTGAAGCAAAAGTGCTAACCACTGCGTCACTGTGTCGCTGACTGAATTCATACATATTATTAAAGTACACTGTATTATTTAATATAGTGTATTGTATGAATTTATAGTATTCAACTTAAATATGTTAAAAGCTCATTAAATACACACTACTGTAGAAATAAACATTTGCTAAGAAGAAATCCTTCCCAGAGATGGGTTGCGGCTGGAAGGGCATCCGCTGCGTAAAAACATGCTGGATAAGTTGGCGGTTCGTTCCGCTGTGGCGACCCCAGATTAATAAAGGGACTAAGCCGAAAAGAAAATGAATTAATGAATAAAAAGAAATGCAACGTGTTAGTCTTTTATAAAAATACATATATTTTAGATTTAGAAAATTGAAGTGATATTTTTATCGTCACAAGTAGCTAACTAAGCACTCTTTTAACCAGTTATAACCACTGTAAATAAATCAAATAACTACAATCCATTAACAGTTTATGTTGACATTACGATAAACACTTTTAAATTGAATCTACGTCCACGCTTACTGTATTTCCCTGTGCATTGACTGAGGTTTCAATTCTCCAGCTGTTTGCTTTGTAATGCATGGAATGAAATCGATTAAAAGATTATTTCATTTTACAGAAAGCAGATGTGACATTTAGCTCATGCACAGCAATTACATATCCGATAGATCCAACACGTCCAGGATGAAGAAGCTAATAGCTTGACTGAGAATAACTCACTATTGATCTCAAGGCTTGCATAATTCACACTCTCGCTCGATAGCCCGTAGTTGTGGTCATTCAAGGATATAGTTTGAACAAGGCTGGAAAGAATTAAATCACTGTTTGAGCAATCAGCATTAAAATAGGCTTTTCTGTGTTGTGGAGGACGCCAGATCCTCAGTGTGTGTTTGTTTGTGTGTTTTTCAGGATAATCCTGTGTTAATCAATGCTGTGTGCTGATTAAACTTTTTGTGTGCCCTTTTTCTTTTATTTAGACTCAATTTTTAATCTATCTGAACATGCAGATTTAGTGAAAAGTTTGTTAATGCTTTTAAGAGCCTGTTCTGCTCATTAGGGCTGTATTTATTTGATCATAAATACAGTTAAAGAAATGGTAAAATTGTGAAATATTATTACAATTAAGGTGACACAGTGGTGCATTGTGTATCGCTGTCGCCTCAAAGCAAGAAGGTTGCTTGTTTGAGCCTCGGCTGGGTCAGTTGGCATTTCTGTGTGGAGTTTGCATATTCTCCCTGTGTTTGTGCGTGTTTCCTCCGGGGGCTCTGGCTTTCCCCACAGTCCAAAGACGTGCGCTATAAGTGAATTGGGTAAGCTAAATTGTCCGTAGTGTATGGGTGTGTGTGTCTGTGTGTGATTAAGAGCTGTTTCCCAGTGATGGGTTGCAGCTGGAAGGGTATCCGCTGTGTAAAACATACGCTTGATAAGTTGGTGGTTTATTCCGCTGTGGCGACCTGATTAAAAAAGGGAATAAGCCGAAAAGAAAATGAATGAATGAATGTTACAATTTAAAATAGTGTGTTTCTCATTGAAATCAGTTTAATTTTGTTTTATCACCATTAGTCTTTATGGTCACGCAATCAACATTTTATATACTATAAACTCTCCCAAAAATATTGCTATTGCTATATATAAAAATTAAACAACTTTATTAGATCTAATGGTGTTAGAAAGTAAAAGACTGGGTTGCACATTTAAAAAAATATATTATTTTTTTGTTTAATTCTGTTGTTCTGTTTTATTGAATTTTTAATTTTATTTAGTTTTTTATTATTTTATTTATTTTATAATATTTTTTGTTCTGTTGTTCTGTTTTATTTTTCATTTTTAATTTAATTTTGTTTTATTTTATTTTTATCATTACTTTTATGTATTTATTTTAATTTTATATTACTTTTGTTATTTTATTTTATTGTTTTGTTTTATTTTTTATTTTATTTAGTTTTTTGTTATTACTTCTATTGATTTTATTTTATATTATTTTAGTTTTGTTTTTGTTAATGTTTTGTTTTGTTTATATCTAAAATTAATTTAATAGGTCAGAATTGCAACAACAAATGCAATTTCAGTTATATATATTTTTTTATTATTGCTCATTTAGCCTGCATGACATCTTTGATTTGGTGTTTACCCTCGACAGCTTTACACATCACATATAGGCGGATACAGAAGGATCGTAATTCTTTAGAATAAGGTTATTATTTGTGCTGGTTTTTATACCAGTTACTAACATTGTAACCTGAAGGCCATATTTAAACGTTGCTGTCTATGATTGTAATTTGTAAACTGAAAGGGAAGAAAATATTAAAAGCCATTTATTTTATATATTGTATTCCTTTTTTTATGCAAGTTGCAAATATTAGAGCAGTTAAAATAACAGGTGATGTAAGAGAAAAACTGTCTTTTCTCTTTGTTTCTCTTTAAAAACAGGTACTGTTATAGACAGGAAAATTTAAATCTGGTCTTCGAGCCAGCAAGCTTTAACAGCACATATGATTTTAAAAAAGTTCAGTATTTGGAGATTAGTTGGCCTTTTAAGGCCGTTTTAACAAATTTTACTCTTAAAAAAATGACTTTTGCTGCTTGTTCAAACTACTTACAGTTGAAACAAAACAATTCTTAATTTCACAACTTAATTTTTTATGTTCAATCCACTTAAATTTGTAAAAGTGAACTCAATCGATTTGTGATGGGACAACATGAAGGTATCTTGTGGAACTCACTTTTACAGTGTACAACATGAGCAATTCACAACTAATCGTGTTCATTTTCAACTACCTGCATTTAGAATTATGATCAGATCCACAAATCTGCATCTTAATGCTATGTAAACAAGGTGTGTGTAATGTACACAAACTGGATTATGGTCAGGGAGAGAAGGGTTTTCTCATAGTGAATGCCTCCTGCTTTTGTTTGTTGCAGGCATTATTTTGCACTTTGCTTATCAGCTATATGCACCAAGGCCTAAACAACACACACACACACACACACACACACACACACACACACACACACACACACACACACACACACTCTCTCTCTCTCTCTCTCTCTCTCTCTCTCTTTTTAATGTTTGCTCACTCTGACCTTTGCTATTCCCCCTTTTTTCATCAGATATCTTTAAATGTCTCATATTATAGCCTACTGTATGTCTTTTTTGATGCGTTATTTAGTGCTTCCCAGGCACATTGACTGAGGCATGTGAGGAATGTGGCATGAGGTAATAATAGAGTTGATATTTATCATATAATTTTCATATTGTAAGTGTTGACTTAATTATGTGTTTTAGCAAAAACACTGAGATAGTTTAGAAGGAAAGGGTCATAAGTTAACAACTGAGGGTTTAAAAAAAGAGGTGGTCTTATTTTTTCACTCAATTTATAAGGATTGTATTTTCATTCTTGAAAATAAAATCCAGCATAACAACCATAATAAATTATAGGAACAGTACATGTTATTCCATTGTTTAGATAAAGCATCTTAGCTGTTGAGTAAAAATAAGTATCTTTTGAACTTAAATGAACTGAATTAAACTAAATTGGTAAAAAAAAAACAACACCTAAATTATGCACACGATACTTCTCTCTATTTATGCACACTCGAAAATATATTTTTGCTGCTTATTAAAACGACATATTTAAAATGAGCTGAAAGAACACAATTCTTGAGGGTTTTTGTGACAATTGTTTTATGTCCAATGTACTTACATTTGTTAACTTAATCAATTTGTTTTGGGACAACATGAATGAATTGTGTAAAACCCTGTATTAAAAAAGCAGGCTTTAACACAATTCATTGACGTTGTCCAAATAAAAATCGATTAAGTAAACTGAATTGTTTTTACAAATTTGAGTGGATTGAACATAAAACAATTAAGTTGTCCCCCCCGAAAATTGCAAGAATTGTTGTTGTTTTTTTAGCAAATTTTAAACGAGTTGTCTCAATCACCAGCGATCTGAAGTACAGGTGGTATAAAACGGATAATAAAACGACCCTTGAATATTTAAAAATATAGAGCTTTAGTAAAAGTAGAGCGCTATATATATTTTAACATTTAAATCAGCCACAGAATTAAAACGCATGTTTGTTACTCGATCGTACAGAGAGAAAATGAAAGTCAAACTAATCTGAATGCAGTACTTAAATGTCGACTGGCGGGTCAAAACCACAAGTGGCTAGACGCCACTGCACAACAGTGATATCTGTTCAAAAGTATATGTTGATTTAGAGGGAGAAAGAGGGCGGGCCGTAAATGGCCTACAGGCTGGCAGTTTGAGACCCCTGATTTAAATAAACATTTTTCTTACTGCATAAAAGCAATGCTGATTGATTGATTGATTGATTGATTGATTGATTGATTGATTGATTGATCTTAAAATAAAAATAACTTTAAATAAGGGTGACAGTAAAGATTTATTCTAAGATTTTCAGACATTATTTTTAAGAGTGTGGTTAATTGTAAACTACTGTATTAGACTTGGCGAGGCAGTGGCGCAGTAGGTAGTGCTGTCGCCTCACAGCAAGAAGGTCACTGGGTTGCTGGTTCGAACCTCGGCTCAGTTGATGTTTCTGTGTGGAGTTTGCATGTTCTCCCTGCCTTCGCGTGGTTTTCCTCCGGGTGCTCCGGTTTCCCCCACAGTCCAAAGACATGTGGTACAGGTGAATTGGGTTGGCTAAATTGTTCGTAGTGTATGAGTATGTGTGTGGATGTTTCCCAGAGATGGGTTGCGGCTGGAAGGGCATCCGCTGCGTAAAAACTTGCTGGATAAGTTGACGATTCATTCCGCTGTGGCGACCCCGGATTAATAAAGGGACTAAGCCGACAAGAAAATGAATGAATGTATAAGACTTTACAGTTCCAGTTTTGCATTAATCTACCCCAGCAGCAGAATTACAATAATACTATATAGCAATTTATGAAAGAATTGTTTATATTACTGTCAAAAGTGAATTATACACTACTATAATCCAGCTGGAATATGTTAAATGTGGGTAATTAGGCTTTAAGGTGTAAACAAAAACACCGTGAATTTTTTAAAAAGCCCTTCTCATACAGTATATATACTTTTTGTGCAAGTATATAGAGGTTAATACAGGTTACGGAGCATGGGAATGTTTACTGTTTTTTTTTTTTTTTTTTTTTTACAGTGTTTTGAATTTGTAATTAGTTCTGCTTCATTTTGATAAGGGGGATTTGTCCTTACAAGCTTGAATGGTGTCTTAAAATGCATGAAAAATAATGAAATAAATAAGTTTGGTCATGGTCCAGGTTAATCAAAGGCTGGACTCGTCAGCACGGAACAAAGCAGAAACAGTGACCAGACTCGCACAACACGTAATTACCATTAAGAGTGGTGAAAATTTGCTGACCTGGGTCTTGTGCAATCAGCAACAATTTAATGGCAATAACTTGGAAATTACCAATGGCCGGCTTGGGGATAAATGAGTCATTCATGAGTTTAACACCTATTAATTATTCTGTCTTTCTGTCTGCTAGAAGACAAATTATTAGAAAAGTAATCACAAAACTGAATTTATACACCTGGATCTTCTACATCTTGTAAGATGGATGCCTTGTACATTTCTCCTACATCTTATATTTGATGCTTTTTTATTTGTTGTTGACGTATGCCTTATTTTTAAAGGGTCGCCACAGAGGAACGAACCGCCAACTATTCTGGCTTATGTTTTTTGCACAAATGCCCATCCTAGCACTGGGAAACACCCACTTACTCTCACATTGACACTACGGCCAATTTTGTGTCATTCAATTCACCTTTAGTGCATGCATTTGGACTGTGGGGTATAGATGAGCACTGAGAAAACCCACGGCAACATGGAGAGAACATGCAAACTCCATACAGAAATGGCAGCTTGTCCAGCTGGCACTAGAACCAGTGAGCTTCTTGCTCTAAAGCGTCAGTGCTTTTTTTATCTGGGGTCGCCACAGCGGAATGAACCACCAACTTGTCCAGCTCATGTTTTACGAAGTGGATGCCCTTCCAGCTGCAACCCATCTCTGGGAAACATCCATACACACTCGTTTATATTCATACACTACGGACATTTTAGCCTGACCAATTTACCTACCACATGTCTTTGGACTGTGGGGGAAACCGGAGCACCCGGAGGAAACCCACATGAATGTGGGGAAAACATGCAAACTCCACACAGAAATGGCAACTAACCCAGCTAAGGCTGAAGCAACAGCACTACCTACTGTGCCACTGCGTCACCTTTGCTATTTATATTTAACATTTTATATATGTTTTAAAATGTTTCAAATTTTAAATAATTACTGTGATTTTAAAGCTGATTTTTTATTCATATACATGAATATTATTTTTAAATCAGAATTTAAAGTATTAATATTTTGTGACTTAAGTTTCCTTGTCGTCACGTTTAAACAATTTAAAGCGTCTTTGCTAAATAATAGTATTAATGTCTGTAATTCCTTTATTATTAAAATATAGCTTTAAAATGTTAGTGTGTATAACTTTACAAATATATATGTATATATAATATTCTATAATATATTTAATATATTATTTCAGATAAATTCTAAACTTAAGAATTTGAAATAATAAAATATCTTTAAAAATATCTTTATTAGAAGGAATCTTTAAATAAATTCAGGCATGGTGATCAGGAGACGTCTATTTCATAAATTATCATATATATTTAATAATCATATACACTCACTGGCCACTTTATTAGGTACACTTTACTTGTACCAGTTTGGAATATTTTTGCCTTCAGAACTGCCTTAATCCTTCGTGGAATAGATTCAACAAGGTACTGGAAATATTCCTCAGAGATTTTGTTCTATATTAATATAATAGCATCACGCAGTTGTTGCAGATTTGTTGACTGCACATCCATGATGCGAATCTCTCGTTCCACCACATCGCAAATGTGCTTTATAGGATGGATATCTGGTGACTGTGGAGGTCATTTGAGTACAGTGAACTCATTATCATGTTCAAGAAACCAGTCTGAGATGATTCGTTCCTTGACATGGCACGTTATCCTGCTGGAAGTAGCCATCAAAAGATGGAACACTGTTGTCATAACAGGATGGACATGGTCAGCAACAATACTCAGGTAGGCTGTGGCATTGACACAATGCTCAATTGGTACTACCGGGCCCAAAGTGTGCCAGGAAACAATCATGCCACATTCAAAGTCACTTAAATCACCTTTCATCCCCATTCTGATGCTCGGTTTGAACTGCAGCAGATCGTCTTGACAATGTCTACATGCCTAAATGCATTGAGTTGCTGCCATGTGATTGGCTGATTAGAAATTTGTGTTAATGAGCAGTTGTTCAGGTGTACCTAATAAAATGGCCTGTGAGTGTATATATATATATATATATATATAAATTTTTTTTTTTCCTTTTGACAAGTAGTGTTTAATTTTTTTATTTTTAAATTAAGCGACATTATTACGACCTCCACATGTTAAAGTACAAAAAAATGAAGTGGCAATAAAAACTTCACCGACAAATGCTTAAAGTGATTTACAGATTTAAATGAACATTCATTTTCTTTTCAGCTTAGTCCCTTTATTAATCTGGGGTCGCCACAGTGGAATGAACCACCAACTTATCCAGCATATGTTTTTTTTATGCAGCTGATGCCCTTCCAGCTGCAACCCTTCGCTGGGAGACATCCATACACATTCATTCACACACATACACAACGGACAATTTAGCTTACCCAATTCACCTATAGCGCATGTTTTTTGGACTGTAGGGGAAACCAGAGCACCTGGAGGAAACCCACGTCCACAGTACAGCCCTAGTATTTTATGGATGAACTGTAATACTGAAACAAGTCTTTTAATATACCATCAAACCATTTTTGATTTAAAAATAACTTAAACAATAAAACTAGGTGGCATGGTGGGTTAGCACTGCCACCTAAAACGTATGCTAAATAAGTTGGCAGTTCATTCTGCAGTGGCAACCTCTGATAAATAAAGGGACTAAATCGAAGGAAAATGAATAAATGAAATAATAATACTTTTGTTACACACTCAAAAAAAAGTATGCCGTGCCATGCGAAATAATGTGTTGAATCACAGCTCACAGGAGAACACAAGTATTTACTGTTTGTCTTTCTGAAATAGATTGTGATTGTTCTTCCTGTCTCGAACACTCAAGTGGACAGGAGAAACCTAGAGATGGTCTTATCACTCGGCACAAAACATAAAGGTGCACATTTAGCATATTGACCGATTTCTTTCAAATTATGACCTTCCGAATGCATAGATAGGAAATGTCAGCAATGGTTGAGTAAAACTGGTCACATTTGCAATTCCCAGTCCTTCTTTGCACAAACAAAAAACCAGGGTCTTGAAATGACAGGAGGAAGGCAGCATCTGTGTGAAAGAGTGTGTATGTACATATGTCCATAATAACAGGCATTGAGAGCTCCACAGAAGTACAAGCTGTGGATGGAAATAGCTGCCAGACCTCTAATTGAGGATGCTTATATCTTTTCCCAGAGTTCAGTGTGTGCAGCTGAGGAGCTTCCTGTAGCTTTTTGAGACTACATCTTAAACGATATAAACAATATATGTATTGTCAACAAAAATGTATTAACTCCTTAAAGGCACACTATGTATTTTTAACAGCTAGGGGGCGCATATTCACAACAAACAAAGGTGTAGTTTGATGATACCGTGATTCAGTGTGGAATAGTGTGGTCTTCATTACATCCTACAGGGCTACTGCAGAAATATGTTCATGCATGAGTTAAAGTATTCAACACTTATTATCATGGTAGTTTGAAGCAGAGAATACATTTTAGGGTTCTGCTATAATGCTGCTCTGTGCAGTCTTATAAAACACACAACATATTAAAGCATCTTTGGTGAAATCGAGTGTGTTTGAATGTCATTAGCGTGGCCACAAAATAAACGATCAAATGGTTTGTTTGAACATTCTTCAAAACATTTGGGATAATGTAAGTACATGATTCAGCAAAATATATACATTAACACTGTTCTAGTGGGGTTTTTGATATTTTAATTTTTAAAAAATTGGACATATTGTGCATTTAAATATCACTTTTGAGTTTCAGAAAACATGTTGCTTACTAAACAATCATTGCTTGACTTTTTAATGGCATGTGCTGTAATCAAGAAGGCAGGACCTGACTGTCCTGTCATCAGAAAACATGTAGGAAAAACAGAAAATATCTACACATCTTTTTGATTTTGCTATTTTTGAAAGCTCAATGGCCACTTTATTCAGTACACCTTACTAGTACTGGGTTGGACCCCCCTTTACCTTCAGAACTGCCTTAACCCTTACTGGAGTACTGGAAATACCCCTCAGAGATTTTGGTCCATGTTGACATGATAGCATAATGCAGTTGCTCTCCAATTCCATCACATCTCAAAGGTGCTCTGTTGGATAGAGATCTGGTGATTGTGGAGGCAAAGAGTGAACTCATTGTCATGTTCAAGAAACCAGTCTGAGATGATTCAAGCTTTATGATATGGCACATTATCCTGATGAAAATAGCCATCAGATGATGGGCACACTGTGGTCATAAAGGGATGAACATGGTCAGCAACAATACTTCGATAGGCTGTGGCGCTGACATGATGCTCAATTAGTACAACAAGCCTAAAGTGCACCAAGAAAATATCCCCCACACCAGTAAACCACCAGCACCAGCATAAACCATTGATTCAAGGCAGGATGGATCCATGCTTTCATGTTGTTGATGTCAAATTCTGACCCTACCATCTGAATGTCATGATTCAAGCTTTATGACATGGCGCTTTATCCTGCTGGAAGTAGCCATCAGAAGATGGGTATACTGTGGCCCACACCATTACATCACCACCACCAACTTGAACCATTGATAATAGGCAGGATGGATCCATGCTTTCATGGTGTTGACGCCAAATTCTGACCCTACCATTCAAATATCGCAGCAGAAATTGAGACTCATCAGACCAGGCAATGTTTTTTCAATCTTCTATTGTCCAATTTTGGTGAGCCTGTGCAAATTGTACCCGCTGTTTCCAGTTCATTGCTGACAGAAGTGACACTTCCGGTGTGGTCTTCTGCTGCTGTAGCCCATCCACCTAAAGGCTGGACATGTTGTGTGTTCTGAGATGCTCTTCTGCATATCTCAGTTGTAACATGTGGTTATTTGAGTTACTGTTGCCTTTCTATCAGCTGGAACCAGTCTGGCCGTCCTCCTCTGAACTCTTGCATCAACAAGGCATTTGCGCCTACAGAACTGCCACTCACTGGATATTTTCTCCCTTTCGGACCATTCTCTGTAAACCCTAGAGATGGCTGTGCATGAAAATCCAAGTAGATCAACAGTTACTGAAATACTCAGACCAGCCCGTCTGGCACCAACAACCATGCCACGTTCAAAGTCACTTAAATCACCTTTCTTCCTCATCCTGATGTTTGAACTGCAGCAGATCGTCTTGACCGTGTCTACATACATAAATGCATTGAGTTGCTGCCATGTGATTGGCTGATTAGAAATGTGCATTGATGAGCAGTTGTACCTAATAAAGTGGCCGTTGAATGTAATTCCTGAGCTCCTATTGGCCACTAAAACTGCTTCTATTGAGATTTATAAAAAATACAAATATTCTGTAACATTATTCATTTATTTTTAAATAATTTAATGAATTTCCTAATGTCTATTTACATCACAAAGACTATTACCATGCATTATACTGATAATTTGCATTCCAAACCATTATATAACGATTATTTTTTTAAATGCATCAATAAAGCACATTTCAGCCCAGCGTTGACTGTCTTGATGTGTTATATTTGTCTGTGAGGTGTGTGTGTGTGTCATGTAGGGTCTGTCAGAAGTTTTTAAAGAGCCGGTCTGTGCTTGGCGCTGAAACGCTCCGCTGCTCCCATGATGCTTTTCCTCCCTGTAAAATGCTTTGTCTTCTGTAAAACAGCGCGTTTAGCATAATGAAATGTAGGAACCAATCACTGAGAGCTCAGATGGAATGCAGACTGACATCCAGTATATTTGCTGGCTGGGGAACAGTCTAATGTGGTTTACATTCACATCTACTCTCATAAGCTCAGAAATGGAGGAACGCCACGCATGCAGATGCTACCCAGCCTACTCACTTTCCATTGGTAATTTACACACAGACACAAGCGCACAACACACACTAATCAGGTACAGTCTGTGAAGCAAATTGTATTATTCTGCAGGGTGTAGTTAATGATAATGCAGGACATTTGTGGCTGTCCGTGTGGGAAAAATCAGTTCATCATTTTTTAATTATTTGTGGCACTATATATAAAACATTGGCGTTCAGCAAATTAAAGCCAAGTTCTTGTTTGACTTGAAAAACAAAGCTAAGTGAAAGCTTCTGCCACTTAATAAGTAAATACCTTAAAAAAGAACAGTTTTTTTTTTCTGTGTAGATTTTTTTTGTAGTGTATTTCAAGAAAACAAAAAAAATACTTTTTGTTTATGAATATTTATACTACTGTTAAATACTTAATGAATACTTAATGAATACATATACTATTATACTATTACTTATACTATTGTTTATGAATGCTTGTTTATGAATACTTATACTACTGGATGTTGCTAGTAAAATATATATTTTTTTAAAATACAGATTTTTTTATTAACTGCTTTTTTTATCTCTTGTACAGTGTTGTAAGAATTAAATGGCTTTAAAGTATATATAAAAAAATGTCCCACGAAATGAGTTTGACAAAATATCTCAAACATGTATAATAAGATTAAAAAGCGTGGCTGCATAAAGAAATGCCAACCCAGGCTCATTCTGATAATGTATGGCTATATATATTTCTACAGAGCGCCAAATGTCCTGGGAGCTTTTTTTTATCCACTAGAGGCAGCTGTGTATGCTATTTCAAATCTCAAATTTTTCTCACAAGTGCCATTTGCGCTTGCTTTTCTTGCATAAATCCACCAGAGGGTGCTTTTGACTGATTGACTAATCGACTGACCCCTCCTCCTTCCCCAAACCCAACCAATAGTGTTTTCAAAAGCACTGATTGACCCGCCCTCCCACTTCTCTAAACCAACAATTTTCAAAAACAATCCAGAAAAAGAAAAGTCCTCACCTGATTGTACCATGTTTTCAGATTTTATCACATTCTCACCATCTTATTTACTTGTTTATTTTATTTTTTTGGCTTTTGTTTTTGTCTTACCAGCTTTCTGGAACCGTTCTTCGCTGGACTCGAACCCAATCATTGTGGTCAACTCCTCTCTGCGTCTCAAGTCTGCTACGTACATGGCGAGCCACTGGATCAACTTGTACAGCAGGAAAGCCGTCCATACTGAAGTGGTCAACTGTAAGTAAGAAAAGAGACGACCTCTTACTAGCCTGTAGGGTTTGTTTTAAAGACGAAATGTAGCCAGGGCTGCTTGATTAACCGAAAAAAGATCACAATCTCGATTCTACCCTACACACGATCTTAATTCAGCATTTTCTACGATTCAGCCAATTATATTTTCAAGGTCAGGAGAGAAGCTTAAAGGTGGACGCACAAGTCTTCACAGCAACATGGACACTTCCAAATGGTGTTAAATATGTCACACACTGTGTTTATAAGGTATAATTCATCCAAAAACATCATTTATTTATAAATATAATGATGTATTTGCGGCTGCGAAATCACATATGAGCTGACCTCGAGCTGTATGTTTACTGCCGAGAACGTGCGCGCACGCCAATAATGCTTTAGTGTACAGAACCTGCATAGGCTGTGAATAACAGGTAATAAAGTTGTAAATAACGTTCAGTTTGTTGCACAGAGCGGTCGTGCGGGAGGTTTGATTTTTTTTTCTCACAGTCACAGCAGCCACGAGCTGCACTCGGAAGTAAAAGTGCGCCCACATCATTTAAATGATTATATCGCATTTTAGTGTTACGATTACGCAAGCATTTGACATGTTTTTTTCTTTCATAGCGAACACATAGTTGTGCATGAAAATAAATGTTTACTGTGTCAGTATAACTACTCCAGCGGATGTAATGTTGAATTTAATGCAAGAAGGAATCTGATAAAATATTATTATAAATAATATTGTTATTGTTGTTTTACCATATTAACCTGTTTTATATTTACATTTACAGAATCGTGAGAAAATCATGATCTTTACTTTAAGAAAAAAAATTTGTGATTCTCATTTTAGCCAGAATCATGCAGCCTTAAATGCAGCCATACGCACTTCTGGCTACATAATTTGCGATCTCCAGAAATGTATATAGAGCTACATTATAGAATGAGCCCATGCTGACAAATGTATTTTATTCAACCCAGGCTTATTGGAAATACATGCCTCGTGCTTTTTAAAATTGTACTATTATTTTATGACAAATCTAACACAGAGCGCTGTCTACATTTTTACAAATCTGAAATTCGTTACTTACACTCAAAAAATGAATCACAATGAAGTTTATCACTAACAGTGTATAACCTTTTGATTTTAATTTGTCAGTTTTTTTTTAAAATGTATTTTGACAGATTCCTTAGACTAAGTTTAAATCTGTTTAATACTGTTAGATTTAATATGTTAACAGACATGTATATGATATAAACATATCTAGCTATAGAAAAAGACACAACATTCATTCATTTTCCCTTGGCTTAGTCCCTTTATTTTTCAGGGGTAACCACAGTGGAATAAACTGCCAACTTATCCATCATTTGTTTAAGTCCAAAGACATGCGGTACAGGTGAATTGGGTAAGCTAAATTGTCCGTAGTGTATGAGGGTGTGTGTGAATGTGTCTGGATGTACGCTTTCAGTTTCAGGCTTAGGCATGTTTTGCACTCACACACAAGCGTACCACGCCAAAGCCCAAGTGAACCACGCTCTGGCCCACCTCCTCCAACTGGACCAGGGCCGGCCAAGTTAACCATGCCTGAGCCTGATTTAAAGCACTCACACTTCTCAAACGATCTGAGAAATGGGCTTGGGCACGGTTCGGATAGCATAGTGTGAGAGTAGGCCCTTAAACTACCACATTACTTGAATGAACCAATCTTCTTAATCCAGTAGTTGGTGAAAAGGACACCTGTAGTGTTTGCTGCTAGCTCTGATCCCACACAGGCTGGTTTTGTCCCCCATGTCTTCTTTCCCTTGGCTTATTTTCCACTGGTTGCCAGCTCTCATTCCTGGGTGGCACATGGATGCCACACTCGCCCCAGCGGAGCTGTCACTCAAACCCCCAAGGGCCGCAGAGCAATTTGAGGGCGAGAGGAAGTATTTGGAGTGTAATTATTTTTGGAGGATATCGACGCCCCCTGTTTAATTTCCCCTCGAACACTTGTGATATTTCTAGCTCCAAAAATGGACTTTATTAACCCCTGCCATTTCGGGCGTCTCTCTCCGCGGGCTCTCATGCTGCGCACAAAAGCCTCAAAAGAAGCATCTGCTGGCCTTTTCACGGCACCGTGTCTCCCTTTTAACAGCCAAGCGATAGAGCACAATTTTTCATCCTGTCATGTAATGAGTGAGAAATGCTCACAAACTGATTACCGGGGGAAGGACTCTGTGACATTTTCATCGCACGGATTTTTTTTCTCAATGCTTGATGTGTTTTTGTAGTTGAATGTCACTACGGTGCATCACAGTTTTTTCATTTACAAAAAAAAGTAAACGGGGTAAAAAAAAAAGTGTTTCTTACTCAAATTGGTGATTATTTCTATATTGCACCTGCATCATAAATATGAAATAGGTGGTTTGGGGTTTGTTGCTCCATTCTCTTTTTAAGTGTGCATTGATCAATTTCCGGCTTCAGTGAGGATGGGGGGAAAGATAGGAGGACGCAAATTGGAAGTTGTTTTAAGATGCAGACAGCTCCTGACTTCTCCTTCCACGGCCTGTCACATCTCCAAGTCCCACTTTGCATGGCAGAATAGGTTTTTGTAATAGAATTCTCCCCGCAAAAGGAGGTTAATTACGTTTCTTCTTCTTCATCTCCTGCACCTTTCTTTCCCTAACACTATCTCTCTTTCTCCCTCCCTCCCTCCATCCATCGCAAACTTTCTCATTTGTGAAAAGAAAAGAAAAATTGCAGCTAAAAACTGGAGAGGTTTTTTACTCGGGTGTAATCGATTAAAAGAAGTAGTGAAGTATTTATAATGTTGATGTAATGAGCCGTTGTTCATTGTTAAGTCACGCTTTTAAAGGTTTAGGGGCCACAGGATGCTTTAAATTGATCAAAATTAAAGTACTTTGTCACAGAAATGAAACCTATTCTCAGTTACACACCGGAGTAATGATGCTGAATAT
Organism: Danio rerio; assembly: GCF_052040795.2. NCBI lineage: Eukaryota > Metazoa > Chordata > Actinopteri > Cypriniformes > Danionidae > Danio > Danio rerio. Next base: position 40,350,501 of record NC_141039.2, read on the forward strand.
TCAGGTTTACCTTCACAGGAATAAGTTACTTTTTAAGATAAATTAAAATAATAATAATAAAAATAAATAAAAAAAATCTAAATTGTTGTAGTCTTTACTTAATTTTAATAATATCAGGGTAATAAAACGTACACTAAACGGCCACTTTATTAGGTACACCTGTCCAACTGCTTAACACAAATTTCTAATCAGCCAATCACATGGCAGCAACTGAATGCATTTAGGCATGTAGACACGGTCAAGACAATCTGCTGCGGTTCAAACCGAGCATCAGAATGGGAAAGAAAGGGGATTTAAGTGACTTTGAACGTGGCATGGTTGTTGTTGCCAGACAGGCTGGTTTGAGTATTTCAGAAACTGCTGATCTACTTGGATTTTCATGCACAACCATCTCTAGGGTGTACAGAGAATGGTCCAAAAAAGAGAATATATGCAGTGAGAGGCAGTTCTGTGGGCGCAAATGCCTTGCTGATGCCAGAGGTCAGAGGAGAATGGCCAGCCTGGTTCGAGCTGATAGAAAGGCAACAGTAACTCAAATAACCACATGTTACAACTGAGCGGGAAACTGAGGATCAGGCTCACCAAAATGGGACAAAAGAAGCTTGAAAAAAACGTTGCCTGGTCTGATGAGTCTCGCTTTCTGCTAGGACATTCAGAGGGTAGCGTCAGAATTTGACATCAACAACATGAAAGCATGGATCCATCCTGCCTTGAATCAACGGTTCGTGCTGGTGGTGTAATGGTGTGGGGGATATTTTCTTGGCGCACTTTAGGCCTGTTGTACCAATTGAGCGTCATGTCAGTGCCACAGCCTACCTAAGTATTGTTGCTGACCATGTTCATCCCTTTATGACCACAGTGTACCCATCTTCTGAGGACTACTTCCAGTAGGATAATGCGCCATGTCATAAAGCTTGAATCATCTCAAGACTGGTTTATTGAGCATGACAATGAGTTCACTCTAATTTGTTTCATTAATGTGGAGCCGACAAATCTGCAACAACTGCATGATGCTATCATGTCAATATACACCAAAATGTCTAAGGAATATTTCCAGTACCTTGTTGAATCTGTGCCATGAAGGATTAAGGCAGTTCTGAAGGCAAAAGTGGGTCCAACCCAGTAATAATAAAGTGGCCGGGAGGTTATAAATGAGGAGTTTGTCCTCATTCTTATATTATTATGGGACAAGAAGCTTGTTTGTACTGTGAATGTGCTCATGACCATATATGGAAACTGTACTGTAGATTTAAAATAACACTTTTGTAAATAATACTCATTTTATTGCACTTGATTTAGTTCACTTGTTCACAGACAGTTTGCTACGACTTTTAGTAAGGTAGACGATGGGTTTAGGTATTGAATAGGATTAAGGATGTAAAATAAAATGATTCTTTATAAGTGCTTATAAACAGTTGATATATTAATAATAGGCAGGTAATAAGCTTGTAGTATAAGGTATGAATTGTTACCTAAACTAAAGTGTTATTGTTTTTTGGACTTTTTGCAAGGACCCCATTTTCAGCTAAAAATGTTGCACAGAAGAAGAAATTTAAAAAATAAGAAAATCTCGTACATCTTGGATTGCCCGAGAGTGAGTTAATCAACCCAGTTTGCTCTCACTGTCTCTTAAAAATGCTCAGAAGCATTATTGGGTAAGCATGGGTTAGTATGACATTTTCTTGTAGACAAGTGTGTTGGTGTTTTAGTTTGTTTAGTTCCAGGCTTGATGTTTGTTTGTTAATCAAACAACATAGTTTACCCACTGGCTTACCATTTATATGTATGTTCTGGCTCTCAGATTAGCATAGAAAAATAGCATTATTTATTTATTTTCTTACCTTTTTTTCTGCAGCCCAGGGCCATCACTAAATGTTGACCAGATCCTCGGATTAGTGTAAATTTGACATTTTTAAAATTGTGACCTTCCAACTTTAATTTTGAAATATATCTTATGGTTTAACCTATATTTACTTGATTGTTATTGTGCTACATAATACTTTTAGACCCAGGGTGCAAATTACAGGGAAATTTGGCGTGGGGGGGGGTTTGACCCCTGAAGGACATCAAAACAAGATGTATGGGGGGTCAGTGCTTTAATAGTAAGTGATAACAGTAGTAACAACTTTCTCTGACCTCTGAACTATATCTTGAATTTTAATAATTTAAAATACCCCACCACCACCACCAGAATTACAGAGACGGGACAAAAACAGATAATAAAGATATTTTGAAAAATATTAGTGATTGCAAAAATACAAATTGACAAGTGTTTGCACAACTATATTACTAAATACAACGTTATTACGTGTGCAGCTGTTATGTGCAAATTGGCATGTAAATTGTGTTGTTAAATAAGTGAATATGTGTATAAAAAGTGTATAGCAAATAGTGATGTTGGTTCCACAATTATTTATCATCAAGTGTTCGTGAGTTGGATTACCTGAGGGAAGAAACTGTTTCTGTGTCGGGCTGTTCTGGTGCACAGCGCTCTGTAGCGTCGAACAGAAAGTAACAGTTCAAAGAGGCAGTGTGCTGGGTGTGAGCAGTCCAGAGTGATTTTGGCAGCCCTTCTGCTCTCTCTGGATAAATACAGTTCTTGGAGTGTAGGTAGGGTTGTACCAATGATTCGCTCAGCAGTCCGAACTATTCGATGTTATCTTCGGAGGTCGGATTTTGAAGCTGAGCTAATCCAGACAGTTAGATAACTGATTCATTGATGGATGTGTAGAACTGCTTCGGCAGCTCCTTTGGGAGATTGAACTTCCCCAGCTGACGAATGAAATACAGTCTGTTTTGAGCTTTTTTGACAATAGAGTCAATGTGATTGTCAAACTTCAGGTCCCCACTTCTTCTAAAATAGATACTTATTAATGAATGTAGCCTAAAAAAGAAAAATCACACATGTTGACCTACTGTAAATATAAGTCACTAAATATCCATCAAAACACTAAAAATGTATACATTGTATTAATAAATTAGATGTCATTTAAATACATTCATATATTTGATTCACTGAATCATGTATTACCAAACTACTGCAGATAGAAGTTGACCCCCCTACCCAACCCCCAACCCCCACACCCGATCATCAATGTATAATTCACACATTGTTTAAAGCCATTAAAGGGACAGTTCACCCCAAAATTTTTATTCTGTCATCATTCATCAATACAGTTTTGTTTCAAACCATCATAAGTTTCTTCTATTGAACCCAAAAAAAAAGATATTTTGAAAAATGTTGGAAAAAACCTGTAACCATTGACTTCCATTGTTGTCCTTCTATGGAAGTCAATGGTTACAGGTTTCCAGCTTTCTTTAAAATATAATCTTTTGTGTTCAACAAAAGAAAATAACTTTCCTTTGTAAAGGTTTGGAACCACTCACAGGAAAGGAAAGTTTTTTTTTTCATTTTTGGGTGAACTATCCTTGTAAAATAAAATAAAAAATAAATAAAAAACAACTGCATTTGTGTTAAAAAAAAGAAAATATTCTTTATTCTAGATTTAATCTTTGTGATCAACACTCTAATTTATCATTGTCTCATACCTACAAAATTATTCAAGAATACAATTCACTAAACTTGCATTAGTTTGCAGGCAGTTGACTTTGCATTGAACTTTACATCCCCCATCATCTTTCTTAGCCCTTTCTTAGACTTTCATAAAACGTCCTCTTTTCAGTTTTTATAACATTTGCACACATATAGAGCCCTAAGGTCTGCTTGCCTTTGATCCACCGCCTCTCTCTTTTCACCAGTGTAAATCACATAACAGCAGAACTGGGCCCTCACCATGTCTCTGTCGGGTCCGAGCAGGTCTGGTTAAGATGAGTAGGAGGACTGCTAACTTAAACATAAAGGGGGCGTCAGCTGTCAAAAAGCCCAGCAGCACCAGTGGCCATGGAGAAGAGGATTTCCAGTGGCTGAGGAGATGTGACTGTCAAAAAAGTCCAAACTCAAAACAAAATCCTAGGGCAGTGGAAAAAACTTTAGGGTCCATTTAAAGTGAGTGTGAACCGGAAGTTGCTGGGAGTTTTATTTTAGTATGTTGATGTACTTCCTACTGAAATGGAAAATTGAGTAGGGGGCGGGGCTTTCTTTTTGTGCAGCATTCTCTTGTAGGAAATTGTTAGTATAAGGGGTGGGGTTAAGAATATTGTGGCTGAAGCCATCAAACTTGCACAAACAGAGAACATGGAAGCAAATGGTCAGACTTTGATTGAAGATTACCAAAGCAAACCTTTTTTTTACTGGATTAACTTTAATTGTTCAATTGTTTAATGGTTTAATTGACTCTTTTATTATCTAAAGAATAACAATGTGCTCTACAATTTCACATGTACATTAATTTGCCCCTCAAGGGCACCTGATGACCTGTATATATATATATATATATATATATATATATATATATATATATATATATATATATATATATATATATATATATATATGCATTGCATACATATGTAATCATTCATTTTCCTCTGGCTTAGTCCCTTTATCAGGTGTCACCACAGCAGAATGAACCACCAACTTATCCAGCATATGTTTTATGCAGCGGATGCTCTTCCAGCAACATTTGCATTTGATGAAATGAATGAGAAAATCAAGTCTGTTCTGAACAATTGCCAAGTGGTTTGGAGGTTTGTCTGTGTTGTTTTGAAAATGTAATTCCTGTTTCAAAAAATAAGCCAAACCAATAGAGAAAAACTGTAAAACATTAAAATAATTAGGATTTTTTTTCAAGCCTAAATACCACCTAAATCATAGGTCTCAAACTCGATTCCTGGAGGGCCGCACGGTTGTGCTCCAACGCGAATGAAACACAGCTGATGCAACTAATCAAGGTGTTCAAGACTATTAGAGACGATTAAGCAGGTGTGAGTTGGAGGTGGTTGGAACCAAACTATGCAAAGCTTTGTCCCTCCATGATTTGATTTTGAGGCCATTGACCTAAATGGAGTCAAAATATAGAAGGAAAAAAGTTTATAAAGGGACGGTTCAACAAAAACTAAAAATTAGGCATCATTTACTTACTATTCACTTATTCTGTAGCTGTTCGTATAGAACACTTATTCATAAGAACAGCTCGGTACATTATCCGATATACAGTTGAAGTCAGAATTATTAGCCTTAAAATAGCGTTTAAAAAATTAAAAACTGCTTTTATTCTAGCAGAAATAAAACATATAAGCCTATATCCAGAAGGAAAAATATTATCAGACATACTGTGAAAATTCCCTTGCTCTATTGAACATCATTTGGCAACTTTTTAAAAAAGAAAAAAAAATCAAAGGGGGGCTAATAATTCTGACTTTAACTGTATATATTTATTTGCTTGCCCAGTCTGAGTTTTTTTTTGACACAGTTACTGTGTTTACACATCTAAAGCATACACTTTGCAATGGAACCAGTCAATCATGCTCATTTCAGGCCCTGTTCAGATCCTCCTTGAGACAAAGGTCAGTGTAAATGAACACACTGTTCCATCACTCCTGCACGAACAAACAAAACACGCTCATTCTCAAAGCTGTATATATTGCGGGATTATCAGCAGGAGAAAATGTCCTCCTCAAAGACGTATTTCCCTTAGGCTTTTTGGTGCAGCCACCAGAGACGGCTGATTTTATCAGTCTCCCAGTCCTAAGTTACAAATCTTTGTGACATTAAACCACACTGACTGTCAGTGATACTAAATCCACATATTACCATATAATTGTTCCACTGCTGTGGGTTTAATGTTTATTGAGGGCCTTGGTAGAAAAAAGGTGCTTTAGTACGTGCAATGTTTCATGGTTTGGACAGCAGCAAAGAAAGAAAAATTAATTTGTGATTGAATTTTTCAGTTTAATTGAAAAACAGTGATGAAAAAATGACTATTTACTGTGTTTTTACTTTAAAATATGGTCATCAATTTATTCTATTAACACTATCCCTTTAATGAATGTCCAAAATGCACAAACTATCTTTTCAATTACAGGGGGAAAATAAGCAATTTAAAGGGATAGTTCACCCAAAACTATAAACTATGGCATCTTTTACTCATCCTTTACTTATTCTAAAACAGTTTGACTTTCTTTCTTCTGTTTAACACAAAAGAAGATATTTTGAAAAAGCTGGAAACCTGTGACCATTGACTTCAATAGTTTTTTTTTCCTACTATAGTTAAAAAAATTTCAGATTCATTCAAAATATCTTGTGTTTAATAGAAGAAAAAACTAATAAATGTGTGGAACCATTTGAGGCTGGAATTTTTGTGTGGAGTTTGCATGTTCTCCTCATGTTGGCTTGGGTTTCCTCCAGGTGTGCCGTTTTTCCCCACAGTCCAAAGACATGCGCTATGAGTGAATTGGATGAACTAAATTGGCTGTGGTGTATGAGTCTGTATGGGTGTTTCCCAGTACTAAGTTGCAGGCGGAAGGGCATCCGCTGTGTAAAACATAAACTGGATAAGTTGGCAGTTCAATCCACTGTGGCGACCCCTAATGGATATTGAATGAATTTGAGGTTAAGTAAAATTGAGTACATTTTCATATTGCGTCAACTATCTCTTTAACTCTGGGGTGTCCAAACTCTGTCCAGGGGGGCCGGTGTCCTTTAAAGTTTAGCTCCAACTTACTTCAACACACCTGCCTGGAGCTTTCTAGTATACCTAAAAAGAGCTTGATTAGATGGTTCAGGTGTGTTAAATAGGGGTTGGAACTAAAATATGCAGGACACCGGCCCTCCAGGAGTTTGGGCAGCCCTGCTTTAACTAGAGTATAGTCTAAATGTGGCCAAAGTACATTTCACTGTAAAATTCCTGCTTGAAGTGAACAAGCCATAAGGACTGTTTTTAAATCTAAAGTGTTTTACCTACAGTATATAGCACATTACATACTGTGACAAAAAACAAAACATGAACAAAAACTTTATTACAAGTCATGATCAAGGATAACTCACTGTCTACTGCCTATTTTAAATACATACAAAAAGTTTGACTTTCTTTCTTCTGTTTAACACAAAAGGTGATGTTTTGAAAAAAGCTGGAAACCTGTAACTATTGATCTCCATTGTTTTTTCCTATTCTGGTTACAGTTTTTAGATTTATTTACAGAAGAAAGGTTGGAGACCATTTGAAGCTGAGTAAAACTGCTAGTCAATTAAATTTTTTTGTGTAAACTCTCCCTTTGACCAGATTATATTATAAATGTGGCCAAAGTATTTCCTGCTGTACAAATTTCTGCCCAAATTGAACAAGCCATAAGGACTTCTGTTTAAACTATTAAAGTGTTTTCACTACAGAACAACACATTATATAATGTGACCAAAAACAAAACATGAACTAAAACTTTATCGCAAGTCATACTGAAGGTATGCATTACAAAAAAATCATAACAATCCAGTTCTGAGCTCTGAGCTGGGATCGAACTGCAATTCTTTGCATGGGAGTTGATTGCTCTAACAAGGAGCACTTTTTGAGGTCAGAGGAGTGAGGTCTACATGCACAGCGCTTCACTAGCTGGCCTCCATTACACTCACCCCCCTAAATCTCACACTCATTCCGGACGAGCCCTCAAGTATAACCCACTGGTTCTACAACCAGCTCTGAGCTGAGATCAAACAGACAATTCTTTCATGGGAGATGATAGCTGCTCTAGCAGGGAGGTTAAGACCATGGCCTTTAGCATCTATCACTAGAACACCTTTTGAGGGCCGAGCAGTGAGGTGTACCAGCATAGCACTTCACTAGCTGGCCTCCATTACACTCACCCTCCTAAAGCTCACTACCATCCTAGACGAGTCCCCAAGTATAACCCACTTGTTTTATTACATCCAACATGCTCTGAGCAAGGATCAAACTGACGATTCTTTCATGGAAGTCAATTGCTCTAACAAGTAGGCTAAAAACCGTGGCCTCCAGCGTCTGTCACTAGAGCACCTTTTTGAGGTTAAAGGAGTGAGGTTTACCTTTATAGCACTTCACTAGCTGGCCTCCATGCCCTCACCCCCCTAAATCCCACTCCCATTCCCAGCGAGTAACCCAGCGGTCCTACAGAACACAACCCATTCTGAGATAGGATCAAACGGACAATTCTTTCATGGAAGTCAGTTGCTCTAACAAGTAGGCTAAAGACCATGACCCCTAGCATCTTTTGCTAGAGCACTTTTTTAAGGTCAGAGGAGTGAGGTTTACATGCACAGAACTTCACTAGCTGGCCTCCATTACACTTACCGCCTTAAACCTCACTCCCATCAGGGACGAGCCCCTGAGTATAACCCACCAGTCCTACTGCACCCAACTCGCTCTGAGCTGGGATCAAACCCACGATTCTTTTATGGGAGTCAGTTGCTCTAACAAGGTTGCTATAGACCAGGGCCTGTCACTAGAGCACCTTATGAGGTCAGAGGAGTGAGGTTTACCTGCACAGCACTTCACTAGCTGGCCTCCATTACACTTACCGCCTTAAACCTCACTCCCATCAGGGACGAGCCCCTGAGTATAACCCACCAGTCCTACTGCACCCAACTCGCTCTGAGCTAGGATCAAACCGACAATGCTTTCATGGGAGTCAGTGGCTCTAGCAAGGAGGCTTAATACCATGGTCACTAGTGTATGTTACTAGAGCACTTTTTGTGGTCAGAGTGAGGTTTACCTGCATAGTACTTCACCTGCTGGCCTCTACACTCACCTCACTAAACCTCACTCCCATCCCGGACGAGCCCCCACGTATAACCCACCGGTTCTACTGCACCCAACCCGCTCTGAGCTTGGATCAAACTGATGATTTTTTCATGGGAGTTGGTTGCTCTAACAAAGAGGTTAAGACCATGGCCTCTAGCGACTATCACTAGTGCACCTTTTGAGGTCAGAAGAGTGAGGTTTACCTGCAAAGCACTTCACTAGCTGGCCTCCGTTACACTTATACCCTAAACCTCACCATCCAGGACGAGCCCCCAAGTGTGACCCACTGGGCCCTACTGACGATTGTAAAGCAGTTTGACTTTCTTCGTGTTAACACAAAAGCTGGAAACCTGTAACCATTGACTTCCATTGGTGTTCCTACTCTGGTTACAGCTTTTCAGATTTACTTACAGAAGAAAAATCGGGAACCAATAAAAGCTGAATAAAATTGTGAGAACATTTTTAATTTTTTCGTGAACTATCCTTTTATATTCTGATTATAGTGTAAATGTGGCCAAAGTCTTTCCTGCTCAAAGTGAACAAGCCATAAGGACTTCTCTTTAAACTGTTAAAGTGTTTTCACTACAGTATATAACGCGTTTGGACCTTCAGAGTCTCCTTCACCTCCTCGTGAAAATGCTTTATGGATGACCTTGCTGCTAAAAGTGTCAAACTCATTCCTCGTCACACACTTACAGCAGCAATGAAGGATATTTTTCACATCATGCATGACAGAAACCCGAGAGGAATTAGGACAGTGCTCTTGTCTATAAATTACACAGCGTTTCCCACAAGCATTTCAATACGCCGTAGACATAAATCAGACAAGTAGTGCTGTCACATCTGCCGAATGTGTGTGTGTGTGTGTATACGAGACATGTTTGCTCTCCCACTGTCTTTCATAAAGTGTTTGTATACTCTTGAAAATGAGAAGGAAGCTCTCTGAAGACGTGTTTCCAAAAAAACCAAAGCAAAATGTGAAATGATTCATATTTAATAGGAGAATGCTTTTACAGCCCAGTTAATTAAATGTCTTATCAGTATTATGCAGATGCTTTATAATTTATTTATTTATTTAATATGTATTGCATATCACCGCTACCTGCTCAGGAAAAACCTCGCTGAAGCATTCAGAAGTATAATTAATAATTTGAAAAAAAAAAAAATCTGCATTTTATTTATTTTATCAATAATCATAAATGCTAAAACTCATTTTAAACTACTAGCGCTCCTGGCAAATCTCTTTTCTTCCTCTCAATGACTTGATCAGTTGTGCTTTATAAATATCTATGTAAGCTCATGGAACGGGTTGATTAAACTTGGGATAATCTCTGGGCTCATCCGTTCAATATCATAATACTTTGGATGTAATCCCCTTGTGCACTGGTCTGCTCTTTATAGACTACTGGATTAGATCCTCCACTTTGTTCATTTATATATTTATTTTTCCGAATGTGTCCCCGACATTAATATAACACAAATAATAGACGGGACGATGATTAAATAAACCAAAGTAATTTAATTGAATAGAAATGTAATAGTAGAAATAACGTCTTTGGACTAATCTCCCCCCAAAAATCTCTCTTGACTATAAAAATATCTCTTATTTTTAAAAAATTCTCAGTTTAATAGTGGAGGAAAGAGTGCCAATTTGTGAAATGTATAAATTTGTATTTAAATGTGTGCTCAGCATTATTATTGCTCTAATACTAGCCATGTATTAACCATAATTGATGAACAATACCAATTATATACTAATAGCAAACCAAGCTCATTCTGAAAACATACCTCTAATATACATTTCTGGAGAGCACAAAATGCGTCCCGGGAGCTATGTTTTTTCCAGTTTTTGTTTTTGCGAATCCACCAGAGGCCGCTGTGTCACTTTTTTTTTAATCGTTGTTTCATTCATTTATTCATTCCTCCATTCATTCATTTATTCATTTCTCCATTCGTTCATTTATTTATTTGTTCATTTGCTGTTTCATTCATTCCTCCATTTATTAATTCATTAATTCCTCCATTCATTCATTCCTCCATTCATTTATTCATTTATTCATTCATTCATTCCTCCATTCATTTGTTTCTTTATTTAATCATTTATTGATTGATTGATTGATTGATTGATTGATTGATTGATTGATTGATTGATTGATTGATTGATTCATTCATTCATTCATTCATTCATTCATTTATTCATTCGTTCATTTATTTATTTATGTTTGTTCATTGTTTCATTCATTCATTTCTCCATTCATTATTTATTAATTCATTCCTCCATTCATTCATTCATTCATTCATTCATTCATTCATTCATTCATTCATTCATCCATTCATTCATTTATTCATTCATTCATTCCTCCTTTCATTAATTTATTCATTTGTTCATTTATTTATTTGTGCATTTGTTGTTTCATTCATTCATTCATTCATTCATTCATTCATTCATTCATTCATTTCTATATTTGTTCCTTCATTCGTTCATTTATTGATTCAGTTGTTTATTTATTTGTTCGTCCATTGTTTCATTCATTTCTCCATTCATTCTTTGATTCATTCATTCATTCATTCCTTCATCCATTCCTCCATTCATTCATTCATTTATTGATTGATTGATTGATTGATTGATTGATTGATTGATTGATTGATTGATTGATTGATTGATTGATTCATTCATTCATTCATTCATTCATTCATTTATTCATTCATTCATTTATTTATTTATTTATTCATTCATTCATTCGTTCATTCATTTGTCCATTCATTTATTCATTTGTTTGTTCATGAACAACCAGGGTTGGGCAAAAGTACTGTACAAATAACTTTAATTACAAAATATAAAATACATTACACCAAGGAAACATATATAAAGTATACTCAAATAAATAAATTAGTGGTCAAATTTGTGTGCTAAGAGAATAAACATAAATGTAAAACTCTGCTGTCAGAGTTTTAAATGATCCAGCCCTAACTCTAACAGTTCTCTTAAATCAGTCCACAGAATGCATCTGTTTCAGTGTTTGTATGGATGATCTGAGTCTCTGCAGTTTTATATCTATACAAATGGCAGTTTTGTTGCTTTCGCTCTGATGTTGTGTGGACATGGTAGCGCAACTAAAGCATGCAGTATCCAGACTTTAGTCTTCACTATGAGCTGCTTGACCGACCATCGACCAGCATCCCTCCTAAAGCTCAACTCCCTCCAAAGCGATTCTGCACAATGAGCGCTAACCTTTCTACGCATAAGTAATATCTGAGCACAGTCCTCTGGAAAAAAAAAAAAAACTCCCCGGAGATTTATTTGGCTGTTGAAGTAGAAAATGAATATTTTACAGTTGGCTTGTCTGATCAATTACCTACAAGCTGTTGCTGTATTTTGTGGCGCATGGGAGAGAAGTGCTGTTGGGGGAGGCGATGGATAAAAACCAAAGGGAATCTGAATGAAGACAACAAAAAGGCCAGCCGTCGATGAGATAATCTAAAATCAAGCGTTCTGTTTTTTTTTCTCTCTCTCTCTCTTTGTGCATTTGGTATTTAAAGAGCACCGGAATTGTTGCAAAACAAATTAACGCTTTCAGATGCTAATTAGCCCTGGTTAATTTCTTGAGGTTGCAGACACACTGGGCTGATTAGGACTTGCTAAGTGCTCCTTGATTCCAGGCCAATTTGAATGTTGCAAAAACAAGGTCCTGTTTCCCTGTGGTGTGAGTTTTACATGCCCTAGAAGCGGGGGAAATGATATTTGACTCGCGATTACATTGTGACAGTAATCTCGGGGAAGCTGTTAGCAAACACTTTTAGGTGCTGATATAAGCAGGCTCAGTAATTAGCAGGGTTTTATTTGCACTTTGAAATTTTCCTGCAAAACATGTTACATAGATTGTGTACAATATTGAGCTTTGTTACCTACATGTGGAAGGTGGGACGTCTCTGGTCAGATTGTTTAGTCTTAAAGATTTAACCCTCTGGGGTCTGAGGGTGTTTTGGGGCTCTGGAGAAGTTTTGACATGCACTGACATTTGTGTTGTTTTCAGTATCTTAAAAACATATTAATGGCTAAAGTGTGATAACATTGTAAACAGCACAAGTTGGGCTACAATAATACCTAAGCAGTATGTTTGTATTTGTTTGTGTTTTTGAGAAAGAAATGTTTATGCGTGGTTAGTGAAAAACTAAAAGTTTGAAGTCACTGAAAAAAGGCCATGAAACACACACAAAACATTTGTGCACAAGACTTTTGAGAACTGGATCTGGTAGTCTAGTGTTTTTGCTTCAAAATGATGTGAGAATCATCTTGTTCACTTGCTCACAGGAAACAATACAATGAATTAAAATTTCTAAGTCACTTTCTGTTTGAAATTTATGCGGGAAGGCGTGAACTATCATTACTATGCAGTGAGTAACACCAGAGAAGACAAAGACCTGCATAATGAGCTGCATAATGAGCCATCAGACAGGTATGTGACTTAGAGTTTCAAAAAAGAATCTGAGAAAAAAAAAAGTTTATTTATATATATATATATTTTTTTTTTGTTTGCAGTTTATTTAAAATATATTTAACTATCACATAAAATAACTCGATACTAGTTAACCTAATAAACTCAGTTACCACATAGGAATTTTAAACAGAACAGCACCTGTATTGTAAACAAGTATTTATTTTTATAATATACATATAATAATATTAATAGTAATAATTTATTTATTTATTTCATATAACATTACATTTTTCATTATATAGACTAAGCCGAAAAGAAAATTAAGAATGAATGAGTGTCAAGGTTACTGTTCAGAATTAAATATATAGATACACCCCAATTTGAAAATGTATATCTCTCGGCAAATATAGCCAACATATGTTGGTTTATTTAAACAAAACAGATTTATTAAACAGATACATCTATTAAAATAATAATTTAGCCACTAAACATATTTAGAATTTAAATATAATGAATTTAAATCCAGGCAAAATATTGCAAATAAAATAACAAGCTATAAAATTTTAACAAAATTTTTGTTTCTCTTGATTTTTCTTTTTTTTCTTCTTATTGAACGCTTTCCGTAACCTACAAATCTTTTGACTGTTTTGGTAAGTTATTTTGTTGGATTATTTGCACTATAGATACCTTTTAGATAATGCACTACTTAACAAAAGTCTCGTCATCGATCCTAGTTGTAAGAGCAACAAATAATAACTTGATTCTAGTTGACCATTTGGAAAAGTGGCAGAAGGTAGATTTTTTCAATGAATCATCTGAACTGCACCCCAGTAATCACAAATACAGCAGAAAACCTATTGGAACCTACATGGACCCAAGATTCTCACAGAAATCAGTCAAGTTTGATGAAGAAAAAAAAAGATCTGCTGGGTGAATGTCAACATCAACAGCCTGAGGTATCAACACATTTGTGCTGCCCATTATATTACAAACCACAGGAGAGGGTGGATTCTTCAGCAGGATAGCGCTCCTTTTCAAACTTCAGCCTCCACATTAAAGTTCCTGAAAGCAAAGAAGGTCAAGGTGCTCTAAGCTTAGTCAGCCCAGTCACCAGAGATGAACATTATTGAGCATCTTAGGGGTAAGGTGAACAAGGAGGCATTAAAGCTGAATCCAAAGAATCCTGATGAACTCTGGGAGACCTGCAGGAATGCTTTGCTATTCCAGATGACTTTATTAATAAGTGATTTGAGTCATTGCAGAGATGAATGGATGCAGTTCTCCAAGCTCATAGGAGTCATACAGAATAATTATTATTTTTCTACTGCACCATGACTTTATATTTTATACTGTACATTATTAAGTGACAAGACTTTTTTTTCAGCAAAGTCAGACCTTACATGTCCTAATTAAACAAAATCAAGGCATAATCATATTTTATTTCTATAAAATAAGCGTAATTTAGTGCTCTTTGTCCTTCATATAAGCCACTTCTGATACCAAATGATCTACTAGAAGTCAAGTTATTATTTGTTGTTCCTAAAACTTTGAATAGGCAAGATCTGTGAGGGGTGTACTCATACATGCTGATCATTGTATATCATAGTGCTTTATATGTAAAAAAGGTGAACCACCGTATGTAGGGAATTGCTCTAATTCGAAACCACAGTGATCACAAGATTTTAATTGTATTTTTCCATCTAGATGGCAGATTAGCATAGCAGAATGTTTTGAATTTTATGGTTTCATCAATAAGCCATCAGCATGAAATACTGCATTCAGTTGTGAGTGTCATTAATCAGTCTATAGTGCTCTCTAATGACGAACAGCGAGGACCTCCAATGACCTGCTTCATCACCACAATCCTCCTTTTCACCTTATCTGGAAGAAGAATTTGTTTTTATTTGTAAAATAAAACACGCACCGCTCAAAATACGGTGCAGTAAAGTCTCCTGTCCTTTGCAATCAAATTAATAAAGTGTCTTAATCTCACAGCCAAATAATAATAAAAAAAAAACCAGTCGGATTCCTTTGTAATCAGTGCAGTGATTTTAGACAGAGCTGCCAAAGATTGGCAAAGAGCAAAAAAAGACAAAGACACAATCCAGCGCATTGTTCAATTGCTCCAATCCGTACAGCAGAAGCCAGCGGCGTCTCATTTAAAGCAGCTTAGGATTGTTCTGACTCTTATATTGTGAGCAGAAGTCAGACAGAAGCTGATGGTACTTTTCTGACACAGTGTCAGTGGTGAAATAATAGAGAACAGTGCTACTGTAATATCTGACATTGGGAAAGGTCAAAGGTTGCAGCTCGCGAGTTTCAGGCTCAGTCTTTTCAGCATAATTCATAAACTGACCTAGACATCGCAAATTAAATCAGCAATTGTCTCAGCTGAGCCTAGGCCAAGAAGAATATAATCCAAATGAATAAAAGAAATCATCGTGATCTGGATCATAAATATTGTCAGATTACAAAAGCAATCATAGCCGCGGGCAAGATTGACGTGAGCATCATTGTAGTGAGCTTAGCGTGTGATGCTTGATTGGTTTTTGCTTTGTTTTTGCCTTTTTTTCTTCAGTGCTTCTAAATCTGCAGATATCTTGCTTTTGGACAAACTTTGTTGTGTTTTCTGCAAATGTTGGCTCAGATGCACTTGTACGTGAGGATTAGATTGCTGAACTGTCATCAAACATGCAGAAACTAGCTTGTTTTAAGAGAAAAGTAGGCTGTTTAGGTTTTTGCGAGACTCTATGTTGGAGTATAACGTTTAAATGAGCTATAAGGATTTGTGGTTACACTTTATTTTGAAGTTCACCTTTAGAGATTGTGTAAGTAACCTTGTGAATACATGTTGACTGCCAGTTCTTGCAATGGGCATGTAGTTGCTTAAAGTTGCTGTGGACTCTTCTAAAGCATGACGCGACCATAATATTCATTCATTTTCCTTCGGCTTATTCCCTTATCTATCATTGTCGCCACAGCTGAATGAACCACCAACTTTTTCACTATATGTTTTACACAGCGAATGCCATCCCAGCTGCAACCCAGTACTGGGAAGCACCCATACACACTCTTACATTTACACATACACTACGGCCAATTTAGTTAATTCAATTTACTTATACCGCATGTGTTTGGACTGTGGGGAAAACTGGAGCCAACACAGGGAGATCATGCAAACTCCACATAAAAATGCCAGCTTGCCCAGCTGGGATTAGAACCAGAGACCTTCTTGCTGTCAGGTGACAAGGCTAACCACTGTGCCGCCAATACCATAATATGTGTATTGATATTAAAGAAACATACGTGCACATAATTCTCTGAAAAACAATGCTAAATTCAGGTATTCTTCTTTGAAAATGTGACAGAACGTCTTTCTTTGTTTGTTTTTTGTAACTTCGCCCACTGCCTGCTATCCAATTATATTTCAGCACCCTAGTTGTCAGGATTCTTCCACTTTGGTCTTGTTAATTCTTGTTTTGGTGGCTATACTCTAGTCCTGTCTAGTACAGTCGAACACTCAATTTTCGTCATTGTATTCGTCTTTGTACGAGCACCATCTCAGCTGCGCTCGGGCCATGCGTTCTCCCACATAATAGAGGTGCGTGAGGTCTGGGCGTGCTCTGGATGCATGCTCTCTTCCTGGTGTATACGTTTGTTTTGTCTGCAGCGTGCTGTTTCATTCTCAGCATTTCAGTCTAGTTGATTTCTGTTTGTGCTGGGATAAAACATGCACGTTGCAAGTGTGAGTGCACGTTGAGTGTTTTTATTTATAGTGTGCTCATGTCTAGCGTTCAGTAAACTGTTGGTGTTGTGTTTAGCATGCGCTGCATGCTTCAATGTTGTAATTCATGTGAACATGGTTAATGAGGTGTTTCATTGGCTGTTTGTTCCAGGCACGTGCACACATAGGGCTCAACCTGTGCAGTGCACATGCCCTTTTTAGTCTTGGACAGAAAGTGCCCCTCCAAAATGATCAAAAGTGCCCCCGCGACACACCCCCTTCCCCCTACCGCCCTTCAGTAGGCGCGCGACAACACCGCTCTTCAGTACGTGCCCCCCACCAACCAGATCGGTTATATATATATATATTTATTTTATTTATTTATTTATTTTTTTTCAGAAATGTAAACATTACCTGATCAGTTTACATAACTTGATTATCCGGCAATCTGATTCCTGTAGGTGTTTTTAATATGGCAACCTGTGTGTGTGATAAGTCATCATCGGAGGAGCTAGGTGAAAAAAAAAAAATCTCTCCAAGGTTTTGAATTTACATTACAATACTTAATCCTCCTTCCCTAAACCCAACAAGTGCACTGATTGACCATGCTCTTCTCACGTAAATCCACCAGAAGCCACCGTCGACTGACTGACTGACTGACCCCCACTCTCCTCCTTACCTAAACCCAACCGATAGTGTTTTAAAAAGAACAGATTGACCAGCAACCACCCACTTCCCTAAACCCAGCCGACTGTTTTGAAAAGCAATTCAGAAAAAAGCCCTCATCTGATTTTTACCACGTTTTCAGATTTTACTACATTCTCTCACAGTTATTTACTTGTTTATTTTGTTTTTGTCTTACCTGCTTCCAGGTCTTTACCGTTCTTCACCGGACTCGAACCCCATTGGCATGGTCAACTCCGCTTTCATCTCAAATCCTAAGCAGTCTGCTTGTAAGCGTGAAAAACCAAGCGTTTGTTTAATAGACGAAATGCAGACATATGATGCTCTGACTACATAATTTCCAATATCCAGAAATGTATATAGGCCTACGTTTTCAGAATGAGTCTATTTTGAAAATGTGGTAATAACAATAATAGTATTATTATTAATAATAAAAAATGACAATAACGATGATAGTCATAATTCACATGTTATTATTAATATTTATTATTATCATTTGTATTAATATTTATTATTATTATTGTTGTTGTTGTTGTTGTTGTTGTTGTTGTTGTTAATATTATTATAATAATAATAATTATTATTATTATTATTATTATTAATTATTATTGTTTGTTTTTATTATTATTATTATTGTTGTTGTTGTTGTTGTTGTTAATTTGCTAATTAAATTGACCAAAATTTACAGCTGGTAATACTGATTCCACACACTGAACATCACTGAGTTTTACTGGCATTTGGCAAGTGTTTTTTTTTTTTTTTTTTTTTTAATAACAAGTACATATAAAATATGATCAGATATATCATAAAATACCATATAGCAGATAACTAACACTCAAAATGACTGTCATTTTCATAATCCTGCGGATGGTGGAAAGAAAAAGACAACCTTGATTGATTTAGCCAAAGGTAAAAAATAAAAAAGGAGGAGTTGAATGAGTTTCTGAGAAGCGTGCATGACTTGATTGAGTCCTGCAGTCAGACAGATGAGCTTGAGCCCAATTCATCTGCATTTTCTATCTCATCAAAACGAGATTTTAAGCCAAAGACGAGTTCCATGACAGAAATTAATTCCTCCTCCACGATACCACAATCCCATCTCTGGAACAGGAACATTGAGAATCTATGTGTCCCCGCTGAGGGTCTTTCCACTCATAAAGCACAGCATGAATATCCCATATTTCATAAGAGTAACTCGCATCGACTCTCCACATGAGAGATTTGTCCTCCGATGCATCTTTTGTGCTGGTCGGAGGTTTAAGGTGCACCAAGATTTCTAACCACTGTGATTCCTCCTGAGCTCGATGGCAAAAATGTTAAACAGGGACGAGAGAGCTGTGTGATATTGAGAATAATTGATGACATTAAATGTGTTCTGCTTAACATTGAGCTCTCCTGCTGGTGTTACTGAGGCACAAATGATAGTGAGGAGAAGAACCAGCATTCGTTTCATT
The DNA here is from genome assembly GCF_052040795.2 of Danio rerio. Lineage (NCBI taxonomy): Eukaryota > Metazoa > Chordata > Actinopteri > Cypriniformes > Danionidae > Danio > Danio rerio. Next base: position 40,369,471 of record NC_141039.2, read on the forward strand.
CCTCACAGCTTTAACATTAGGATAGTTGCTTTTGTTGAAGAAGCTGAAAGGACAATTTTTCATTTCCCTTTCATTGGGGTTTTGAAGTAGGTTAGGAATATAATGAAAATAAGCTCTCCAAAATCCTGTTATTTTATCTATGGATGTCCTGATCAGTTTTTTTTTTTTTTTAGTTTGCCCTCAAGTCCGGGTTATTTGATTTTGAGTATCAACCGAAAATGAAACCCGATCTGATACTTCAATAATACAAAAAAAAAAAAAAAAAAGAGTAAAGAGGAGCGAAGAAACAGATCCAGGATGTTGCTTATTTTTTATTTAATTCGTCTTCGGTTGGGTTGCCTGGGGAAGCTCGCTGTATTTTGTCGGGTGTTTGTTTTTTAAGGTGCCTTATCAGGTTTGTTGTGTTAAATGTAGCCTTTTCTTTTCTATTTCTCGCAATCCCAAGTTGACATATCTCACAGTGTTGTCGTCATTCATTTGATAATACCTCCAGACCACAGACATACTTACAATTTCTGCTTCAAGCTGCTTCCCTGTTTTACTTTGCCGGGATTTAACCAATAGCGCCTCTGCAAAAAACTGATGTCATGCCGCACACGTTGCTCAGGAAAGAGGTCTTACTCTGTGCCACCGCATAACTATAGATAAAAAAATAAATGAGAATATATATACATATAAATATGTATTCAAGTCCTGATCGGGAGGTAACGTCCTATTCCGATCAAGTCTGAAACTGTGTGATCAGTCCAGATTTCCGATCACGTGATGGGATCTGGACTGTCCTAATCAAACTACTGGGTTATTTTTCTATATGACATTTTTAACACAATGGTTGTCCATGTTTTTGAAACAACTCATAATTTATCTATATGAATTATTGTTTAATAGTCTATTGGTTGGGTTAAGGGAAGGAGGAGAGTGGGTCATTCGATCGGTCAGTCAGTCAGTCAGTCAGTCAGTCATCAGTCGCCAGCAGCCTCTTGTGGATTTATGTCAGTTATGTGCGTGAATGACACTCGAGAAATTTGAGATCTATAAAAGCATACACAGAGGCCTCTGGTGGATTTGCGAAAACAAAAACTGGACTTAAAAATGTAGCTCCTGAGACATATTTGGCGCTCTCCTGAAATGTATATAGGGGAACATTTTTAGGATGCGCCTGGGTTGTCTAAATCTAGACTTCAGATTTAAAATGAGAAAGAAAATTAAGATCTACCAGTCTGGAAAAGGTTACAAATACATTACTAAAACTTTAGGACTGCAGCAAACCACAGTGAGGGCATTTATATACAAATGGCAAAAACATGGAACAGTGGAGAACCGTCCCAGGAGTGGCTGGCTGAATAAAATTATACCAAGAACTCAGCGACAACTCATCCAAGAAGTCCTAAAAGACCCCACAACAACATCCAAAGAACTGCAGGCCTCACTTGCCTCAGTTAAGGTGAGTGTTCATGACTCCACCATAAGAAAGAGTCTGGGTGAAAAAGGGTTAGCATAGCAGCGTCCCAAGATGAAACCCACTGTTGAGCAAAAAGAACATAAAGGCTCGTCTCAGTTTTACCAGAAAACATCTTGATGATCCCAAGACATTTGGGAAAATACTCTGTGGACTGGTAGAATGAAAGATTAACTTTTTGGATATACATTGCAAATTATGTAGCTAGAATCGATCAGTCAGTCAATCAGTCATTCAGTCAGTTAAACAGTCAGTCAACAGCGGCCTCTGGTGGATTTACGAGAGAAGAACAGCAGGCGCGAATGGCACTCTCAAGAGAAATTTGAGATCTCAAAAAGCATACTCTGGTGGATTCTTGAAAACAAAAACTGCAAAAAAAAAAAGCTCTCCAGAAATGTATATAGAGGTATATTTTCACAATGAGCCTGAGTTGCCTTAAAAAGGCGGCCCACAATTCCTCTACAGCACTCATTGCAAGTTTTCTAAAATACTTCATTGCAGTTGTTGCTACAAAAGGATGGTCCAAGCAGCTATTAGGTTTAGGGGTCAAACACTTTTTCACACAGGGATATGTGGATTTTGTTTTACCTTACTAATAAAAACCTTTATTTCAAAACTGCACTGTGCTTACTTGAGAATAATTAGTTGTACTTGTTTACTAATAAGAAACTGGTAAAGGTCCAAACACTTTTTCACACCATTCTATATATTTAAAAATGTACTGTATATTCATACCCCACATAGAAAGAAAGAAAGAAAGAAAGAAAGAAAGAAAGAAAGTTTCAGAATAATGATATCTGCTGAAGAAACAAAGGAGAACATCCCAGTCATTTCTTTCCTGCATTTGATAGATTTTTTTCTCCTTTTTTGTGCATCTAAAATATCAACTTTATATCAGAATTCATACGGTGAAACCAATTTATCTTACTCCTCACTTTGAATAGAATTAGCATTCTCCCTAAATCACCTAATTAGTTTTTGCTCATTAAATTAAGATTCATGCCGCTTTTTCATCAAGATAAACAGCGCTCTGCATTTTATCTTGTGGCGGAGCTGCAGATCACAGTGGCAGTTTTGTAGTGGAGCTGTGCTGCTCACTCCTGCTGAAGAACACATAACCACAAACGAGAAGCAGACATTTCATTCACTCTATATTGTATCAGCTAAATCATACATTAAATATATAAAGGATGTTTATTTTGTAGTTATTAACTAGGCAAGGCAAGGCAAGGCAAGTTTATTTATATAGCACATTTCATACACAGTGGCAATTCAAAGTGCTTTACAGGAAGTTTTCAGTTTTCTCTTTGTTTAACTGAAGAAAATTTTGGCACATCCAATTGTTAATTTAAAAAAAAACTAGTTTATTATGCATTTAACATTGAATCTGTTAAACAATATTTGTACATTTATATGTGAGCGCTCATTTATATAGCAAGCATGAATTTGTTACTTACAGTAACATTTGATTTGTAATAAAATATACAAATATAGGATGGATGATGTATCAATGGCCATATCAATATCGGTCGATAAATGCGATTTTTATTTATTGTTATTTATATGTGTCTGTTGACAAAATTAGGTTGATATATTTGATGTGATAAATTATGTGTTATTTTTGCTGGTTGAACCACTTCACATGCTTGCAGCCTGCCATTTTTTTATTATTTTACGGGTATTTTGATTTTGGTTAATATTAAGTGACATAATTGCTTCATTTATACATTGTTATTATTATTAGGTAATATATTTTATTAATACCATAATAGTAATATATTTTTAAGGTGTTGCATGTAAGTTTTTGACTTTTCTAAAGCATAAAAATACCATAATATGTTTACAGATAGGCATTGCAGTGGCGCAATAGGTAGTGCTGTTGCCTCACAGCAAGAAGGTGGCTGGTTTGAGCCTCGGCTGGGTCAGTTGGTGTTATTGTGTGAAGTTTGCATGTTCTCCCTGCGTTCACGTGGGTTTCCACCGGGTGCTCCGGTTTCCCCCACAGTCCAAAGACATGTGGTACAGGGGAATTGGGTAAGCTAAATTGTCTGTGTATGAGTGTGAATGAGTTTGTATGGATGTTTCCCAGAGATGTGTTGCAGCTGGAAGGGTATCTGCTGCATAAAAAAACATATGCTGGATAAGTTGGTGGTTCATACTGCTGTGGCGATCCCAGATTAATAAAGGGACTAAGGCAAAAAGAAAATGAATGGATGAACATACTTGTATTTCTGAAAAACAATGCTAAAGTTAGATATTCTGCTTTGAAAATTTGTTTTCCGTGCCGAAACGCTGTCTTTGTTTTAGTCATTTAACCTGCCCAATACCAGTTTTAGACTCTCAATACATGCGTCTGTGACTGACCTCTGGTGACTCCAAAATGAGATGAAGATTCAGAGTTATTAATTTATTTATTTATTACACATGATGTTATTTATTAGTAAATAATATAAATATTACAAACATAAACATTAGTTGAGCAGGTTACATTGTAACCCTGTGTCCTAACAGCATGCTATGGGATGAGATACATAGTAATGAGCAATTTAGCTATTTGCATCAGATGAAACACGGCAGAAATTGAAATACAGGCATTCAGAAGCACAGAATATGCACTCACTCACGAAATGGTAAGGTTTATAATCTGTTTAATACATATAAAACCTCTTAGATGTTTGTAAAATGGCATTCAAAGTCACAATGTTAGCATTTAACACTAAATACAGCACATGAGGTTTACCTGAGGTGATCATTGTCACAGTTTTCTGTTGTTCAACTGTGAGAAATAGAAATCGTTTCTAATATATTAATTTGACGTGTTGGTAAGGACAAAAACTCCTTTTAATATGGAAAATTTTTCTTTTATTGGGTGCCACTGCTTTTATTTAGAACCACTCATTTACCACCTTTTTAAATCACTTGCTCCGTCCTCAATCTGACAACCTGCGCTTGCGTTCAACCCAGGAGTCCAATACCTAGTTCAACCAATGGGTGTCAAACTTACATACTGCACCTTTAAGTAATTTTTTTAAATAAAAGATGTTTACTGAATTTGTTTGCCTTTTGTTTTTGCAAGCATGCAGAAAAAATTGGGGAAAATAAATATTTAAATGTATTGGCTAATATATCGGCTATCAGTCTCTCACAAAAAATCCATATTAGTGCATAAATATTTTTAATGTATAGATTTTTGTACAAAATTTATTATTTAAATGAATGACTTAGCCGCATTGTAATAAATTATAAATTTTTTTTGTTTTACATTCACTTAGAAGGAAACAAACTGTGATCCACTCCTCCACATATGCCTGTGTAAGTAAGCTTCCCTTTACTCGAACACTTGTTAAACAACACAAAGCAGGTCAGGTCAGGTTAATCTGTTACTCTGAGGAATGGATTTCTAATAATATTGTAAGCACAAGTGAAATATTAATGCAGGGCAAAGAGACAGCATTATGTCTGAGCAACTGTAATGAACCAGCAGAGGCTCGAGCCAGCGACCTTCTTGCTGTGAGCGACAACACTACCTACTCCACACTGCGTAGCCTCAATGCACAATAAAAAAAAATCACTTGAAAGTCTTCCTGAAATGCCTTGAAATATGCAGCTTGCTCTTTGTGATGCAATTTCAAATGAAACCTGAAGACAGGGTGTGGCATATTGAGTAGCTCCTCCCCTTTTTAAAATAGCCACTAGTTTTGTTTATAATATATCACCACAGCTCATCTGACTCATGAAATTCACTGTCTTTAGCGATGCTGACTCCTTTTAACAGTTTTTTCTCAAGAGGGAACATAACTATTTTATAATTTGTCAGTTAAGTGGCTAGTTCAATCTTAAAAAAAATATACGATTTTAAAAAGAGAAATGGCATTCAACCCCGCCTCTAAACCGAACCCTCATTGTGGGTGGAGCAAATCGCAATACATTTTTTGAATGAGATTGTAAGAATTCATACGAATTAGCCACTAAATCAAAAAGTTATCTATTGCCGAGAGATTGTGTTGGTTTCTCTGCTTTAAGATGCATTCAGTCTCAATTAAATACGTCTTCATATTTTGTGGTCTTCGCCTGACTCACACATATAATCTGCTTTGTGCTTCTGTGTTTCTGGACCATGTGTGTGTTCATGCTGCAGCAGTTTGTGTGGCATTTACAACTCATGAACGCCAATGGAAAGCAGATGTATACTATCTGAATTGTTTATCGCCGGTGTACCATTCTATTAGTCATTACCCATAGAAAATAAAATTTAATTTAATAATAAACATATTTTTGAATGTCTTGATTGTCTGTTTTCTGACTGTGTTGTGCACATTGTGTTTCAACCTCCCAGCTTGTTGAGTCTCTCAACGTATTGTTATGACTAGTAAACATGGAAGAGTTTAGAATAACACTGTCAGGTTAATATGTTTTTATATGGCATGTATTGTATACATTGTTAGACTTTGACACAATTTTACAGTTATTTACTGCAAAAACACCCTGTAAAATATCACATATATTCTTTACAGTTTACTACTGTAATATGCACTGCATTGTGGGTCATTTCAAAACTTTTACAGTAAATAACTGCATATTAGGAATTTAGGTATTCTGCTGTAATCAAAGTAATACAGTAGTTTAAGACAAAAATAAAGACAGTTGAAAAAATTGTCACTTGTTTGGAATTGATTAAAGTCAATAGTGTAAGATGCAATAAATTACAGTAAAAAAATGTCATACTGTAAAATTTAAATGTGGTAAAGGGCATTTTACCCTAAAAAGGAAGTGTTGCGGTAAGGCTTTTTAGTTTTACTGTAAAAAAAAATTGCAGTAGGGCTCTGCTACTGTAAACCACATTTAAACAGTTAAAGGGGCAATTGCGCTTACTTGCTGGCAAAAGTGCTCCCAGTAAGTCGCAAGTTAAATGTCTAACAGTGTATGCAATGTTTTTGCAAACTTTTGTTAATAACGCTCGTTTACATGTGAATAAGTGACTGATTTCAAAGTGGGGGATGATTCAGATACTAGAGAGCATTTGATTGGTCAGAAATCTGATGAGAAGCTGAAGTGTGTGATGATGTCATAAATATTATGTTCACATAACATTTGTGGATACTACACGTTTTGAATGCATATATTTTCTAGATTCATATTTGGTCCATCTGTTTTGAGCACACAAGCCTAGTTAACTTGAAATGCACAACATGTAAGATTATGTAACACTATAGTTTAGGTTACAAATAACTGTTAATAAACCATTAATTAACACTCTGTGCTTAATAAATGACTAATTCACTGTTTATTAATAGTTAGTAAAGTAGAAGTTGTGTTTAGGTTTTTAGTGTAGGATTAGGAATGCAGAATAAGATCATATGCTATAACTACTGTTGAAAAGTAAATATCTTTATATAGGGAAGGTAATGAGCCAGTGGTTAATAGCATACATTGTGACCTAAAATATTACCAATTTTTGTCATTCACAGATACAAAATACCACTAGGACTGTGTTATATATGTCTAATATATATATTATATATATATATATATATATATATATATATATATATATATATATATATATATATATATATATATATATATATATATATATATAACTAATATATATATTAATAACTATTGTTAACAAGCATGAGTTGGATGTTAATAATACATTATAAAATGTTGAACTATGATTGATAAAACCTAATTGTAAAGTGTGACCATTAGATACTTTAACTCGCGCAGTAAGATGATATAGGATGTAATTAAGACCACAACTCCCACAACTCCATATTAACAAAAGTGGTAACTTTTGTTTGTTGTAAATATGAGCCCTCTAGTGGTGAAAACTACGTACTGTACCTTTAAAGTTGACCCAAAAATTTAAATGTCCTCACAATTTGAGTCAATAATGACAGAATTGTTTTTTAGAGGGTTAACTGTTCTTTTAAGATAAAACTTTCTGACGCTAGCATTTAAAAAATGTACATCAGGGGGACTTTAGGGTAATGCTTTGAGAAAACGAGAGAGTTCAGAGAGGGTGACACTTCCACCAAGACTTGAACAGCGATAAACACAGTAGAGCGAAAGGTTTCACGAGAGGGCTATCAAGCATAATACTAAAGCAGAACCTCAGGAGAAGCTTACTGTATTTGCATTTACTTTGAAGATTGCCACAATGTTACACTGCGCTTGGACACACTGCGCTTCCTACATCCTGTCAAACTGCCCATAAACTGCTTTTTGGCAGCTTTCGCTTTTTTTTTTTTTTTTTTTTGCCTGTTGTTTCTTGCCGCATAAGTAAAATGTAAATGCGCAGTGGCTTTCGTGCCACCGTAACCTCCGGGGTTGGAATGTTAATCGGCGCAGTAAACATGTTTTTGAAAATAATTTCACAACACAACACGATAAAGGGAGTTAAAGGATCAGTGTTGTTTCAGCTGTCTGTTAAATCTTTCAACTTGCGTGAATGAAGAAAAAAAAGTACCTTTTTGAACAGGGTCGGAAAAATCAAAGTGTTGAAATGAGGAATGGTTACCACCAAGCAGTAAATGTGCACATTTTATGTGTGCAAGTTAATTATGCCACTTCAGAGGAGCTTGTGAAAGGATAAGGAAAGCTGCATAAATTTAGCTGTAATCCAGGCAGGCAGAACTCATTTGCAGGGATGGTCTTATCTGGGCACTGCAGCTTTCTCACAAAATTAACCTTGGATATTTGGGCCCAATTCAGAGACTGTTTGATTCTCTCTCTCTCTCTCTCGCTCTCTCTCTCTCTCTCTCTCTCTCTCTCTCTCTCTCTCTCTCTCTCTCTCTCTCTCTTTTCACTCGTTTACCTCTGTAATTCACTCATCCTTTTCACAATCCATTTGCCACTCTTATTCTGAGTCTCTCTCTCTCTCTCTCTCTCTCTCTTCCGCTGAGAGGAGGCCATAAAGAGTAACAGCGAGAAGGACAGAGTTCTTGGAGCGATGTTTGACAGAATAAATAAACAAGGCCAATACTAAGCCCTTATACATGAATGACAATGTACACTATACGCAATTACACAACTGAATGTGTCCTTCAGTGTAAATTCTGTTTAATCGAAAGCACGTCAGTCTCTGTCGCTCTCTTTCTCTCAGTGATCACACTGTTATTATTTGCCCGAAGGGTCTATCTCAATTTTTTTCCCTTTCTGTTGTCATAGTCATCATTATTATTCCTAAGGATAGGACTATTATGGATGAATTAGGTCTGCGAGTCGAAAGTCATTTTAATCAAATTAATTATAAGATGCAGTCATTAATTAATTGAATTAAGTCACAGTTAATTGCGTATGTAAGTATTTGCTCAGAAAATCCACCAAATTAAAATAATTAAGGACTTTACATTGTTGTGGCTGTCTGAATAGACCAATGCAGGCTCATTGGAAAAAAAAATGTGCCCAGGTTATCATTTGTGAGAATCGACAAATATGTGCTCGCTGGTACATATGTATGCATTTTGTGTGTAAAACATGAAAAAAACGTTATAGGGCTGTATGGCTCAACGATAACTGCAACCCAGGCTTATTCTGAAAACCTACCTCTATATACACTTCAATTTTTTTTTCTTTTTAAAATATTTTCCAAATAATGTTTAACAGAGAAAGGAAATTTTTACAGTATGTCTGATAATATTATTTCTCCTGGAGAAAATCTTATTTGTTTTATTTCGGCTAGAATAAAAGCAGTTAAACACAATTTTTTAAACACAATTTTAGGGACAAAATTATTAGCCCATTTAAGCTATATTTGCTCTCGATAATCCACAGAACAAACCACTGTTATACAATAACTTGCCTGATTACCCTTACCTGCCTAGGTAACCTATTTAACCTAGTTAAGCCTTTAAATGTCATTTTAAGCTGTATAGAAATGTCTTGAAAAATATGTAGTAAAATATTATTTTCAATCATCATGGCAAAGATCAAATAAATCAGGTATTAGAAATTAGTTATTAAAACTATTATGTTTAGAAATGTGTTTAAAAAATCTGCTCTCCATTAAACAGAAATTGGGGAAAAAATAAACAAGCGGTCTAAAAATTCAGGTGGGCTAATAATTCTGACTTCAACTGTAGATTTCTGAAGAATGCCAAATACATCCCAGTAGCTAGGTTTTTTTTTTTTTTGCAGTTTTTGTTTTCGCAAATCCTCTAAAGGCCCCCGTGTATGCTTTTTGATATCTCAAATTTCTCTTGTGAGTGCCATTTGTGGCCACTGTTCTTGCGTACATCCACCTGAGGCCGCTGTTGACTGACTGTTTAACTGAATGATCGATCAACTGACCCACCCTCCTCCTTCTCTAAACCCAACCAATTGTATTGATTGACCCACCCACCCACTTCCCTAAACCCAACCAACAATTTTCAAAAGCAATCCAGAAAAAGAAAAGCCCTTGCCTTATTTTTATCACGTCTATAGATTTTACCACATTCTCACCCTGCTATTTACATGTTTATTTTATTTTTTGGATTCCGTTTTTGTCTTACCTGCTTTCTGGAACCGTTCTTTGCCGGACTCTAACCCTGCCGTCATGGTCAGCTCCTCTCTACGTCTCAAGTCTGTCAACTTACATGATGAGCTAGACAAACTGGTAACAGTGGGAAAGCCATCCATACGGAGGTAAACAGTTAGCTGGTAGCGCGAAAAGGAACGGCATCATACCACCCTGTAGCATTTGTTTTAAAGATGAGATGCAGCCAGAAACATATAGGGCCACATTTTCAGAATGAGCCTATGTTGGATAATCATGGACGATGTCAGACTTGTGACATGAAGTAAAAAGGATCAGGGTTCAGGTCCGGCAAAAAATGGTTCCAGAAAACAACGAAAACCATAAAAGCAGTGTGTGAAAGTTATAGAAGCACACAGCCTGCAATGACTTTTCTGTTGTAATTTGCTTTTGAAAACACGGTTTTCGGTTGGGTTTAGAAAAGGGTGTGTGTGGGTCAGTCGATATCAAACTGATATATTACATACCACAACAAGCTGATCGTGTTCTCTGACAGACTCATGCAATAAAGACTTTGATATTTCCAGAAATGTTTACAGCAGCCTCTGGTGGATTTACCCCAGTAACGTATTTGATATTGTCAAAAATGTACACAGCGCCCTCTAGTGGATTTGTGAAAACAAAATCTGCAAGATGTACTGCAGGGTACATATTTGTCAGTTCTCAAAAATGTAGCACTGGGCACATATCTCTAATAAGCCTGGATTGCAAAAGATATGTGTGTTTTTTTCAGCATATTAAAACATAAGATCCACTACTCAAGCATGTGATAGAATTTTTCTTGGATGTCTGTAACATAACACCTGATAGTTCAACACAATCTCACACCAATTCATAACTTTTTGATTTAGTGGCTAATTCATATGAATTCATACAATCTCATTTGTAAAATTGAGTAGGATTTTCTTATCCCCCAATGATGGTTGGATTTAGGGGTGGGGTTGGATGCCATTTAAAATCATATTTTTGTACAAATGAACTTGTACAAATTCATACGAAGTAGCCACTTAACTGACATAATGAAAAATACTTACATTTCCTTGTGAGATAAGGCTGGATAGTGCAGGAAGAGTGTTGTGGATACAATGAATGACTTAACTAGTTGTTGTCATTCATTCATTCATTGTATAGTTGTTAGATGTTTGTGTAGGTATATACAACACTAATACAACCGGCCTCTAAGCGAGCTGAGAGAGGATCATGTGAGCTCTTCTGTTGCCCCTATTGGCTGTCGCTCAAGAAATTTTCTCTTCATTTGCATAAAGTTGAAGGATTCTAGAACTTTGTCGTATTGCTCGACAAGTCCACCTGGTCGCCAACGGTCGATGTCGCTTATGTAGACGGAGTTCGCTCACTCTCTGTTGAAATGAATGGTTGCTTGTTGATTTGTCGCTGCAAGTCGCTAGTGTGAATGAGGCTTTAGAAACATTTTTATGTTCCTGTTTGTACAGATAGCTTTTTTATTTAGCTTTATACTTTGTACTTTTTTTTTTTACAGCTTTACTCTACAGATTTTCTCGAGTGAAAATGACGTTGAATAAAACTTTCTGTCATACACCACGCCCAACAAAAGGGTGCCCATGGTGGTGAAAACACAAGCCTGATAAAGGTGACCGACCCGAACTGCACCATACTGTACCAGTCAGTAGAGACGAGACATTAAATATTTTATATTTGCTTTTTTTTTTCTATTCCATCACTTCTATTTCTCCATAGTATAGATTCCATTGTTATTATTTTTTCTTTATTTTGTTATTTTAATAACTATATCAAGGTCACGAGTGGTTGTGTAAGCATTTTACTGCAGATCATACTGTGTATGACTTAAAGTTTGAATTTGAAAATGTTGCTGTATTTAAAGGGGTCACAAACTGGCATTTTAGAAATATTTTTGAACTGTTTCTCATTCTCATCTGTTTTTTGACTATTTTTTTGAAAACTAATAAGATGTTTTTATAGTAGAATTATTTCTTATATGTTCAAAGATCACAATGCATCACATCACAAGACCCCAGTGTATGGTCATGAGCAATAAGTATTCATGTTGTTTTTTCTCTATATGCATTTTTTAAATTTAATTTATTTGTTTATACTATGTGGCTGCTGGTGGTCATTGAGATGCATTTTATAAATCAGCAAAGACCACAGTTTTAGCTAAAAAAAAATCATATATAACATTCCACTAAAATAAAGTCACCTAGATCTTGGATTAACTGTCCCTTTAACTGTACATTGTAAATTTGAATTTGTATTTGCAACTGAATGTAACCGGTAATCAGTATGTAGCCTAATCTTAGCTTCACACTATTTTACCATTAGCATAACTGTCTGTCCATCGCAGTGAACATGTTTCTAATCTCCTTTCTAATAGCAGCAGCTTTCTGTATGTGTATCTAGCTTAATCGCTTCAAGCCCCTATGCTAACATATGCTAATCATTCTTCATTTTCCATAAGGCAGGCTTCAAAGAATTGCTGCAAATCTCAAATTAGGATGTTATTTTTATTTTAAGTGGAAGAGCTTGAGAATGCCAAAGCCTCTTTTTTTATTGCACACTGTAAGTTTCCTCTGACGCTTGAGCACTTTTAGAAAGCCAGGAAGATGACGTGTCCTTTCCGAACAGGAGGAGGTTTGGAGAGAAATAGAGAGAGAGAGAGAGAGAGAGAGAGAGAGAGAGATCTTGTGCTTTCGTGAGTTTTCAACTTTGACGTTGTTTGCCACTGTTTATCTGAATGTTTGTCATCCTCTATTAGCTAGCTAAATCTAAATCTAGCTGTTTTTTATACACTCACCAGCCATTAGGTAGACTTTACAAGTGCTGCCATTTTTATGCCATCTTTATAGCATATTGAGCAGTATTGGAAATATTCCTCAGAGATATTGATTAATATTGACATGATAGCATCACACAGCTGCTGCAGATTCTTCGGCTGCACATCCATGATGTGAATCTCCATTTCCAGCACATCCCAAAGGTGTTCTAATGGATTAGGATCCAGCGATTGTGAAGACCATTTGTAGTATAGTGAACCCATTGTTGTTGGATATTTGTTATATTACTGCACACAGACAGTACTAAACACAGTGTTGCAAGAAAATATCTACTGATGTGTATGTGCTTTACAACAAATTCCTGATTCTTAAAAATCAAGACTCATCAACATTCATTTCGGTCTTCTCTTGCCCAATTGTAGCATTATGTTTCCTGTTCTATGATGAGAGGATTCTGATAGCTTCTTCTGTTGCTGCTGTTGTAGCTCATCTGCTTCAAGGTTTGACATGTTTTGGATTTAGAGATGCAGACCTTGGCCGGGACAAATTATTATTTTGAGTTACTGATGCTTTTCTATCAGTTCAAACCATCAATAAGGCACAGAAATTCTCAGACCACTTACCGTTAATCACTTTTCTTCCTCATTCTGATGTTCATAGAACTTCAGCAGATCATTTTGACCATGTCTACATGCTTAGAGCCCTGCAATGTCATTAGGTATCTGTGTTAATAAGCCATTGAACAGATTTATCAAAAAAGTGTCAGGTGAGGCAATATTTAGAAAAACAGCTCAAATAATCATGTAAAAATACAGATATGATTCCCAATGATGCAATGATGAACATTTTTATTATAATAAGTCACTCTCCCAACAGACTTGCAAAGAGTTAAGTGGCAATATTGAATTTCAAATTATAAATCCAACACCACATAAGCCACTTTAAAACGATGAGCACTAAGAACCGGCAGCACATTCCTGCTGACTCCTCAGTTTATCCTGGAAGGATAGAGCACAGTTCTCACTCCTTTGGGTATCGGAAAGAAAATCACAAACAGCATGGCAAACACAGATAAGCCCACAATTCTACATATTATTGACAGCGGCATGAAAATCACGGCTGATTGGACTAATTGAAATTCATGCACGAGTCATGGCATTTAGCTCTCTCTCTCTCCTCCCCATTGCGCATTCATCCAGACAGCATGAAGGATGGATGTTAATTAGTTAACACAAAAATACCAAGCTCACTATCCCTGGATCCCGCCTCGGAGAGAAGAAGGGGTGTTCGGTGACAGTAGATTTGTTTTTGAAAAAGAGTCTTTCAAGGATTCTGAAAGGCCACAGAGGACACACCTCATTTCTTTTCTAGTATACATTATTGTCCAGAAAATGAGCTGAGCACACACTCGCTGCCCGGCCATGGCATGATGCCACTGCAGGAAGTGTAACGGCACCCAAAATGAATTCATACCACCATCATTTGCTCGCCCTCCTGTCATTCCTGACATTAGAGCTATGGTGAATGATGACAAATGATGCTTTTTCTGAAGACAGTGTATATATTTAGCACAATGTTCGAGCTGTTTTTTTATTTTCTTACAACAAAAAGTATCAGTAGTACAGTAGTGTTGTATCTGAAACTGCAAACTGGTAATGCATTTGATTTATATATATATATATATATATATATATATATATATATATATATATATAGAAAGAACATATGTAGTATCAATCAAATTTAGACATACAACATCTGCCATGTTGTCCCTGTCACCAATCTGTGGCCTCAATGGTCTATCATATGCACACGTCAGAATAATACTGGAAGAAATACATTATCTGGCTACTTTTTGCCTATTTTTTTATGAAGACTAGGAATTCTGACATACTACTGTGTTGGTTTTTAACAAAGTTTGTACTATGGATGTTGGCCTTTACTGATGCACGGTACACTGTAAAAAGACTGCTGTAAAAAGTGCACTGTAAATTAACAATTACAATTGTTAATTTGTAAATTTTGCCAGTGATACTTTAAACCTTACCAGTAATATTTTAAAATAACAGGCGTTTAATTTCAGAAATATACCGTAAAATAATGGCCTATAAATGACAGAAATTTACCATAAAACAACCACTGTTAATTTAAATAAATTTACGGTAAAATGATGATTGTTAAATTACAGAAATTTACTGTAAAAAAACTACCATAAAATGTAAAAAAATACTGTGAAATGATGGCTATTAAATTACAGAAATTTACTGTAAAATAACCACTGTTAAATTACAGAAATGTACTGTAAAATAATGGCATTAAATTACAGAAATGTACTGTAAATTTAAATGTAAAGGGGAAATTTCTGTAATTAAACGTCCGTTATTTTACAGTAAATTCTGTAATTTAACAACCATCAATTTAAGTTTTTTTTTTTTTACAACACCCCAGCTGCTGGGGAAAAAAAGTAAAATAACGAATTTTTATTTACAGTGTAGCAAAATGTAGGTGTGCAAAAGCACAGTTCAGTTCAGTAGGCACGGTATGCTTGTTGTGTGAGTGCAAAGCTTAACTGTGCGCGAAAATGAGGACGTGACGTCACTTTTAAGGGACTATTTCATATAGATTTAATAATTATTCTTACACAAACACGAGGACTTTTATGATAATTTATGTGCATCAAATGTTGTGGAGCTGTTCAGCAAAAATATTTGACTGCGTGTCACTGCATCCCCAACAACTTAAAATAATACTAAACAATATAACTAAAGCAATGTCCATTGCACTGAGCTAGAGCATTTCTCTTCCTGTTTAACTGAACAGTCAAATCATCGATGATGTGCTCCGGCTCGGATGCTATGTGAGTGCAGGCCATCGGTGAAGAGGGGGGGGGGGGGGGGGCAATAGCACTTCGACACGGTTCAAGGCAACTGTACTATAGTGTGAGACTTCCTTAGTCGCGTTATGTAAGATTTTTTTATTAAAATATCCTAAAACCACTAAAACAGTTTTATGTATGTTGCTGAATTATGAACTTACATTATTGCTTCCAAAAAAAAAAACTATTTTAAGTAAGGACATAGACCAGTGTCTTCTTGCATTTTTTAGTTTTATAGAAAACAGTGAAACACCAAATCTGCTTTGACATGTTGTGTGTTTTATTAGACTACAGAGAGCAGAACCAACAGAACCATAAAAAGTATTTAGTATGACCGATAGAACTGGAAGCTGTCGACTGTGGCATAATAAAAGCTCTGCTGCTTTCGTGTCTTCTCGCATTCATCTATTTTCAGCAATTTCTTTACCACTCATGTTTTGCTTTGATTGCTTGTTTGGCTATAAGGCTCGTACACACTCGGAACACTTTTCGTTTGCGTTTTTCCGGATTCACACCCAAGCGATTTTCACTGGTGTCAAGCAGAAGAGTATGCAAAATCACTCCTTGACGATAGATGGCGCTCCACAACTTTAAGCTTCTGACTCCCTGCTTATAAATCAGAAGAAGAGGAGGAGAGGAAGTTCACATGCTTGTTGTTGAAGTTACTTTTGACTCGAACAAGCATGGATGGTTCAAGCAGCAGCTCCAGCTCTAGCGATGAAGAATTGATTAGTGTTCACAAAAGCAATAGACTGATTTCACGCGGCCGCCATTTTCAAAAGCGAAATCAAGGCTGCTGTGGTAAGAAACCCGGAAGTATCATTGGTAGTTACATAGGAATGTTGTGTAACTGGCTATATAGCTTATCAGCAAAGAGAAAGTGAAATAATTTTATAATTTCGCCGCCTTGATGTGGTGTGATGTTGATGTTTGATGCTAAATTGCTTTTAATTGTTTAAAATAAACTTGCTGAATAATATTAAAGTGATGGTTACATCATTTCTGCATTTTAAAATCTCGGCAACAGCTGGAGGTATATAGTACACGGCATATTACTGCAATGTTTACAGTGCTGGTCCTATACTTCCGGGTGTCTTCCCACCGCAGCCTCGCTTTGGTTCTTTGAAATGGCGGCCGTGTGAAATAAGCGTATAAGCAGCTCCACGTTCATATCGCCTCTAGGCATCTTTTTTTAATGTGCGCTTGCATTGACAGTTTTGCGCTTGAGCTCCTCCTAGTGCTGTTTACTGTAACTTCAGCAGCTCCGTGCACGTGAACAAAAGTGCCAATCTGATTGGAGGAAAAGGTTTTAACGTGTTGCGTCAAAACAAGAAAACCCGCATGAGGCGTTTTTTTTTTTTTAAATGACGCTTTACGTTTGCCGTTTTTCGCGTTGATGTGCATGATCACATTGGCGCCCTTTATTTAGTCACGAGGAGTTAAATGTCGACAAAAAACGAGAGCAAAATGTGTCCCGGTGTGCGCAGGCCTATACTCTGGGTTATAATACCATGATAATACGTCTTAAATACTTAAACTTGAACATAATTTCAGTGAGTCCTCTAAAATGTAACAAAGACCACATGATTCCACTCTCAGTCACTTCATCATCAACTACACATTTGTTTATTGTGAATATGCGCCCCCTAGCTGTGCCTTTAACAATGAAGTGCAAAATGGATGCTTCCACAAAGTTTAATAATGTGCCAGACAGTGTTTGGGGTAATGCATTACACGTAGCACAAGTTATAAAGGCTATTGCTAAAACTTTTGAACTTTTATCTGTCGTATAATAATTTGACATGCAACAGTCTTTTGGCATATTTCAAGGAACAGTAAGAAATGAAAGCAGATGGCATTCATCACCTGCTAGCAAATCTGTGAAAGCTCTCCACTGCATCTTCTCTATACAAGTACATGAATACTAATCACTGCCACACAGTTTCTTGCCTTTTTTCCCCCCTAATTGGAGCAAAATGAAGTCAGAGAAACAGCAAGACAATTAACCGGCGTTTTTTTTTTTTTTTTTATCAGACTTGTGCAGTCTGGAGAAGCATCACAGCTGAAATGGTGGTGGCCCGTCTGAGCTGCCAGGCACAATCTCCTCCGCGCCGTTTCAGGGGCTTTGTTTATCTCATTTTTCAATTAACCTCCTTGATTTAACTCTCATCATAAAGCGGTGTGCATGTTTGCTCCAAAGAGCAAATAATACTGCACAGTTCTCTCCACTACTTCCCTCCTCTCTCCTCTTGCTGTGTATGTGTGTGTGTGTCTGTCTGCATGTGTGTGTGTGTGTGTGTGTGGTGTCAGACAGGCACTGGCAGCTGTGCTTCACAGGACTGAGGTGGATTTTCAAGAGGACAGAGCTGCATGTTTCAGATTTGAAAGGCTGAATCTGTCATAAGCAGAGAGCACTTTGGAGATATTGCAGTGTTGTGATAAGTTCCTACCTGCTTTGTTACTATGGCATCCTTTCTTGGCAAGGCTTTGCAAACAGCAAGACTGTGATGAAAAATATAAATATATGAGAAAGGTAAATGTGTGTGTCTCTGTGTGTAAGTATGCATACTGTACTTATACTATTTATCTATCAATCTATCAATCAATCTATCTATCTATCTATCTATCTATCTATCTATCTATCTATCTATCTATCTATCTATCTATCTATCTATCTATCTATCTATCTATCTATCTATCTCTCTCTGTCCATCTGTCTGTCTGTCTGTCAATCAATCAATGAGTTCATCAATCAATCAAATCTGACTGTCTGTCTTTCAATCCATCTTTCTCTCTGTCTATGTGTGTAGCACAGATAAACGGCATAAGTTTTAATAGGTTATTTTAGCACCCACTCAAGGAAAATATACAGATTTTTATTTTAACCTGTTAAACCATGATCCATTTAAATCTGTTCTTAAATCAACAACTCTGGATCCTAGGAACCTTTGTTTGCATAGTTGAATTATCATTCATTATCAGTAGTAGTTATCAGTTTACCATAATTTTGTTAATAGTTGCAGACAGAAAGCATGATGACAGAAACAAGGACCAAATTCAGAGTCAGATAGTCATTAAATTCATGGCAAATAAAAGTATAGGGTTGAAAATCCAAAAGAATAATTCAAAACACAGTCTATGGTGAGGGCAGCAAAATATCTAAAGTCAAAACAATATCAGGTTGCAAAATAAAACAAAAAAAGGAGTGAAAAAAACAAAGGTAACACCTAAAATTGTCAATGACATGGAAACAAGAATAAGGGTGTTTTCAGACTTGTCTTATTTAGTTTGGTTGTATCGCACTTGAGTTTTTCCCGTTTTCTTTTTCCTTTCTTTTGGGCAGGTGTGAATGTTGCAATCACACTCAAGTCTGAACCAAGAGCGGACCAAAAAACGGTAACGAACCCTGGATCGGTTCGTTTTTGGTAAGAACTTGATCCGAACTAAAACAGACTTAAACTCAAAAAGTGCTGCGTCTTTTTGGACTAATCTAGCTGCCATAGTCTGATGCGCTGTCCCATCTTAAGGGGCATGGAGGAAAAATTTTTGTTGTCATCGCTTTACCAACCATTTTAAACAGAGAGAGAGGGAAGAACATTACCTGATGGATCGTTGATAATATTTCCGTAAGATGACCATGTCGCAGTTTAGCTCAATTAATTCACGCCTCCTCCTGAAGTGACTTGCAATGCACTATCGCCATTTGCAGTACATAAAATCATTGTTTTCTAGCTGCAGCCACACTTCATTTTCCAAATATATAGTTTGTCTAATGTGATGTATACAAATTATAAAGTATTCTATGACCAGGGATCAGCCAGCACAGTCATCCCTACATGGTAAAAAGCAACATTTTGTGTCTGGCATTTTGTTTACTTGCAGGAGTTCCATTGGCATTTTCCCACATGTTAATACAAAAAGCAGTTTAGGAAACATGTTCAATATCATCTTGTCAATGAATGATGTGGATTTTGTCACATGACTGCATTTTGGTTCTTTTCAACTGGTTTGGACCAAAGCAATGAAAAGGACCAAAAAACGGCACAGAAATGCTACAATGTATCATCTATTGCCCCTGGTCCGGTTTAAATAGTCTGGATAGTTGTGAACAGGTGCAGCTGCAATCAAGGACATCGTCAGGTAAAGAGAATCAGCTGTGGAGGTGCAAATGGTTATGGTAAGTGAAGTCCGGGTGACTGACGTGTAGTGGGCTCTTTAGTGTGGCTTGATTTCAGACTGCATGATTTTCAAACTAGTCGTGTCACAGATGTTTTCACACTGCATGACTATCTGGGCTAGCGTTTCGTCGCTGCTTTGTTTACACTGCAAGATGGTTCGGCGACATGGACATTCACATTGCACGACTTTACTATAGGGAGAATCGCTGACAACTTCGTCCAAACTACGTCTCACAGCCAAAAACACGCAGTATATCTTTTGTTATTAACTACATAATGAGAAAGAAGCCTTTAATGGGGTAGAACATGTACATGTTTGCTCACCTGGGTTTAAATGGAATTAGCCATTTATCCTCAACGTTGATAATAAACTAATTTCTTTCTGTATGAAATGTCAAACAGACACGGTTGCTCCTGAGTCCTGTCAAACCTCCACTAGTTTTCCCTCCATTTCGTGGGTCCAAATAAACCGAAAAAGAGCGATTTTAACTTCTCCCCCAGCCTCCCGCTGGCCTGCAGCAGGTACACACACGCGCACACGCAAGTGAAAGCTGCTCTCTCATTGGCTGTAGGCGATCGCTGATGTTATTTTCAGTCAAAACTCAATTCACACGGCATGATTTGAATCGCAGACAGCTCCAGATATTTAGCACGCCATATATCTCACAGGCATCGGCGACTCATCGGCGATTCTCTCAGATCGCGTCTTTGATCGTTCATACTGTGTGATTGTCACTCACGTGCACGAGCAGCGATTTGCCTGTGATTTCAGGCATTTGTCGGCGATTTCTCTGTCGGCAAGCCAAAATCGGGGCTAAAATCACGCAGTCTGAACTAGGCATTATGGGCACTCCTGCATGTGACTGTGACAATAATAAAATGAAACTATAAATATATATATATATATATATATATATATATATATATATATATATATATATATATATATATATATATATATATCCATATCAATCGTTAATTTTCCTCACCGTTGAGCGCGTTCTTTAACATGCTGATTGGCCATTGTGTTCATGCAGCTTTGAAATGCTCCAATGTGTATCTGTGTTTGCACTTGGTAAACAGCAATGAAAAGTTGAACAGGCCCAAACGGAATCTGTCTGTATATATATATATATATATATATATATATATATACATGTATTTTTTTTACTAAGTTCAGTAAAATGATTGACTAATATAAAAAGGTTTAATATTTACAATAAAGTCTGTAATATTTTATGTCTTTTAGTAGATGTATAATATGAAAGATTTGCATTGTTTACCAAATAAAGTGGATCTAATTGGATTTGCATTGTAAACATTAAATAAAAGTTGAAAAGTTTTTTTTTTTTCTTTATTTCGTACATTAAGTTTTCATATTGTAAGTCAGCAGATTCTTTCTGGCCCTACCTATGACCTTCATGGCCAATCACCGTCATACAGATATATGTTGCCCATGTGCACACAATGGCCAATCATCAGTGTTTAAGAAAATTTCAGTACTGATCGGGACTGAAGTCAATACTTTTGTCAACTCTAATTATAAATTAGAGTTGATCAAATTGTTTAAAATTTAAATTTAAATTAGGTAGACCAAATATAGAATAAATAAAGGATGGTTGGTTTCACACAATATAGTGTAAACTTAAGTGTTAGACAATAAAAAAAAAAGTACTTTTATACTTTGGCACAAGCAGAAATGAAAAGGACATTGCAAATACAACGACAGTGCAAAATACAGACAGTGCAAATGCAACTGCAATGTAAAATTGACAGCGATATGAACAATAAATAGGTGTCCATGAACTTGTAGACAGTATTGTTTCAAGTATGGATTGGTTAAAGTGCAGTGCATGCTACTGTACATATTGGAAGAGTATGGAAGATTCTGTGTGGGATGTGTTAAGTGTTCAGGATTCAATCACTGGCTTGTCAGAAAAGCGTGTGTTAAGGGTATATGTTTACTCAAGTACTTTACATGTGAACAACCCCTATTCACCTCTGACCCACACACCAACCTCATTTAACAGAAAAAAGTGGCACCTCTTCCATAAAACATAACACAAACAGAGAACAAACACATGATAACATACTACTTGCTTTATACTATAACAATAATATAGCATGTTCCCTTTAAAATGAGCATTTCACTTTTCCTTTAGTAAGCTATAATGCAGATCAGCGCCACATCAGTTGAAGGCTGAATTAGCTTTGAACAGTGCTGTTGCAGTTACGCTCTGGAACAGCGTCCGGCCCGAAATGGAGGCTCAGCAAACGAAGGCACCAAAGCAGCGGCACTCACCGATTAATCACTGCTAATGAGCTACGGGCCCTGAGGAATACAAGAAAAATCAAAACAAATTAATAGGAGGCAATGGAGAAGATTGTAAAATACTCATTTGCATCTCCCCACAACAGACAACAATTCCCCTATCCAATCAGTGCTCGGGCTTTAAGAAATCAAACACACTCTTATCTAGGGAGGGACGCTCTTCTGACAAGCCGGTGATTGAATGAATGCATTATCCATCGCTCAAAGAGACACGAGCTGTTTCGCTCAACTTTTCCCTGGGTTGCTCGCCCTGCTTTACGGTTGTCCTGTTATGGATGACTTGGGCGCACGGTGGAGAAAGACTCCTTCAAACTGATGGAGGGTGCGCTGCTTATTTCAGCACAAACGTTGGACCAGAGAGCAGGCGTTTAGCATCTTAAGCACAGGCCGTGGTGTAGAGAGTGTCAACAGTGCAGCTCTGATAGATCAATCTGGCCTTTCGAGATGAATCCAGTTGTGAATAATTTTAAGCAGCATGGTGAATCTTACGATGCTCAGAAAGTGTGTATATATGTGAGATTTGTTGAGATTGAGAGGGACAAAAAATGTATAACGTGTACAAAAGTACCACAAGTAGAAATTTTCAGCTTTGTTTGTTTGGTAAGTATTGAAATGTATTTAGTATTTTTAAAGAGTTCTGAATGTAGGATTCAGAAACCCTTGCTTTTGGCGACACCAGTGGTCGTTATGAGAACTGCAAACTGTATATTAGAGCTCACGTTTGCTTTTGTACACACTAGAGGTCTGCGAGGGACTGCTTTTTAGCTCCGCTCCTGCCAGGTTTTATTCCACACCTGACTGTTCCCGCTGTATATTCAGCCTTTGTTCATCCGCTGCCCGACTCGTCCCATTTTATACCCGACCCGACCGTTCCTGCTAAACTTAGATCTGGCTTCCAAAATCTCATGTTTAAATTGGGTACTACCAAAAGAGAATGACTACAGATAAAACTGTAGGTTGTGCAAGGATTGTAGGCTAAATGCCATTTTTGTTTGCCTTTGTTCTTGTATATGTTTGAGTTGCTGTTAAGATCAGACTTGCCTGATGTGGGTTTCCTAACAGTAAACTGACCATTTTCTAATTCAAGCTGAAGGACAGCGCATCTTCACGCGCATCTGAGTTACCGTCCGCTACCGCGTTTTATTCAGAAATATATTTAATACAACCATGGGAATGCAGACCTCTAGTGCACACTTAACATAAAAGCATGGGCGGACTTAGTGATTTGCACTTCCACGTATGGGGCCCTAGCATTAAAACTCAAAACACTATTTTTCTCTATAGATATTTATACTTTTTTTTATCTGTAGGATTCCTTTTTTGTAAATAAACTACATGTTAAAATATATTTTAGGTGGAACCTTTATCTTCTTAATGCAAATGTAAATAAATAAATTCACAAATAAAAACAAACAAGTTTACAAACTGACCATATACAGTTAATCAGCCCTATTTGTGATTAGATTTTAATTTTTGCTGCACAGTACAGAAGAAACGTTCCAATATTCATTGGGATCCCTAGGTTTGGAAAATTTTAATGGTTACAGATAGATTTTACAATAAATGATAGAACATTTATAAAAGAGCTATATGATAAAAATAAACAATTAGGGTTTGCCTAATTCCCGGGACCCTAAGCAGCCGCTTACCTTGCTTATTGGTTTAGTCCACCCCTGCATACAAGAAACAGATTGAGTGACCTAATACATTAATGCTGTGTATAAATGCTTGAAAACAATTCTTTTGAACTCTTTGACTCTTATATTAGTGGGGAAAAATTATCTTTTGACATATTTTTAGTTTTTGTTACTTTTTAGTTTGCTTTGCTTTTGTCATTTATATTAGCTTTTATACTAATACAGCTTTATGTTTTTGTCATTAAATATTCAAAAAAAAAAAATATATATATATATATATATAATTAAAATATTATTCATTATTATTATATCAATATCGTCTTAAATGGAAAATACTATCTAATATATCAAAAAGTAAGTTAATAATAACACTGATTGTAGCTATAGTACAATAAATGTATTAATATAAACATCAAAATACTTTTCTACTAATATATTGTATATTACATTACAATACACCACAGTTTACTGTTAAAAACTTTCAGTAAGCTAGCTTAAATGCTTCCAGTGAACTAATTGATTCCAGTGATCTGTTGTTGTCGTTGTTGTTTTTTAATGTATGGTCTTCACTGCCTGATTGATATAAAATGGTTCTCAGACAGTACAAGAAGGACTGTATTAGATCCCAATGTTCTGTTCTGATCCCATTGTGTCTTAAATATGGACCTGATGGTGCTTGTGTTTAAACTGTCTTTCATCTCAATTTACGCTTGAATAACTAAATGAACACATAGAGCTTTAAGCTAGAATAAAAGCAGTTTTAAATTTTTTAAAAGCCATTTTAAGGTCAAAATTATTAGCCCCCCCCCCCCCCAAGTCTACACAACATACAATAACTTGCCTAATTACCCTGACCTGCCTAGTTAAACTAATTAACCTAGTTAAGCCTTTAAATGTCACTTTAGGCTGTATAGAAGTGTCTTGAAAATATCTAGTCAAATATTATTTACTGTCATCATGACAAAGATAAAATAAATTATTATTTTATAAATTATCAGTTATTAGAAATGAGTTATTAAAACTATTATGTTTAGAAATATGTTGAAAAAAAATTCTCTGTTAAAAAGAAATTAAGTAAAAAAATAAAAGGGGGACTAATAATTCAGGGGGGCTAATAATTCTCACTTCAACTGTACATAGCCCATTACTTTCCCTGTGTCTAGAGTACAGCTGCTTATTAATCATGACCTGCCTGCTTAAATTCAGTTCATAACCTAATATTTTTATATATAATTAGATGTGTCAAACAGTCCTATTTATTAATTTGCAATCATTAATAATTAACAAAGTCTGTGGTTTGTGTTTCCCTCTGAATATGTTCAAACCACAGACATTTCCACCGTCATCATCACTATGGCACAGCGGCCGCATGTAAATCTTCCATACAGTGTCGATTCAGATTCAGTTCACGCACTGAGGTGAAAAAACCCACAGCCGAGAGACGCTCTGATTACTACTCAGCCATAATCCCTTTTCTCTGATCTCTGCTGATTTTAGTTTAATATTCCTGGAACTTTTTTTTTCGAAGGGTGGAATTATTCAAATACAAGGTGGAAATCGCTTCTCCACCTGCAGGCGTTTGAGGGGAAGGAAGAGACGGCAGGAGGGAGATAAATCGGAGCAAAGTGCTTCAATGGCCTCTGAGGTTTTTTTTTTTTTTTTTTCTCCTTGATGTTTCCCTCAGCGTCAGCCGGACATCTCGAACACTCGAGGTCATTTTCCCTCCTGCCCTGCTAATTTACTCGCGGGTGGTGCTGCGTTTGGCGAAGGCTAAAATCTGGCTCTTTCTCCACTGCTCGAGCCCCCCGGGCCACCCAGTTCTCCTGATCCGGGGTGTTCGCTGATAGCGGCGTGATATTTCTGCCATGCCTTGAATTTCATTTCAGGATCACAGCTCGCTAGCTGAGGAACGGAGGACTGCTAAATCTTCTCCGATAATCGGCTAGACGGCTAAAGCAGCCTAGCATGTCAACCGTTTACAGGATATTTCCTCATTCTGTATAAGTTTCCTGCAATTGGTTGATGTTAGTTTAATCATATTTATGCCCTTGGGTTTATGCATGCTGCTATAAAGAAAATATGGATCGAATTTATAGGAATGTTCCAGGTTCAATACATGGGAAGCTTATTGACAGCATGCTATGTTGATTATTACACTGTAAAAAAGTGATTAGTTGGCTTTACTTACACAGGTGAGCAAGCCTGTTGCTTTTAATAACCCTTTATCAGCATCTCAGTCATTTATAGACTCTGTTAAAGGGGCTAAAGTTGGAGTCTTTTCCAGAGTATTATTATAATTATAAAACATATTGCATTATAAAATATAAAATAACACTGTTTTAACACTGTGTAAACTACTAATCACAATAAGAAATGTACTGTTAAATTAATTCTGTAATACTGTAAAAAGAGCTTTTTACTTGAATCATGAATTAAAGAAGCATTATGTTGTTTGTATAAAAATTTAATGTGTGTTTTTTAAGGATTTAACAAACTTAATATAGTTATAAAAAAAACTGATGTTAGCGTTACTTAAAGGCACAAGTTTCACTGAATAAAAGTAACTTAAAGTACTGTGTGGATTATAAGAATTAATAAGTAAATTTTACTTTTAAAAACAGATTCGACAAACCTTAAACTACAAGTTGAAATATGATCAAATTGAGTTGATGTTACTTGAAAATACAAGTTAAGAACAAGTCTAATGCTGTGTTCACACCATATGTGGAGCACACAAATAAATCATACTATTCACGTGCAAATAGACGAGTGAACATTTTGAGTTTACTCACTTCATTCGTCCATCAAATTCACCTCATAATAGACGCAGATTTGCATCATGGGCAGTGTTTTGTCTGTCTGGTGACTATAGCTTCGTTGCTAAATGGCTAACATGGATTTCATTGAGAGAATAGCTGTGTTTACAGTGCATCCGGAAAGTATTCATAGCGCTTCACATTTTTTCCACATTTTTTTATGTTACAGCCTTATTCCAAAATGGATTCTATTCATTTATTTCCTTAAAAATTCTACACACAATACCTCATAATGACAATGTGAAAAATAGATTTTTTGAAGTTGTTGATTTTTTTTTTCTTTGTTGATGCACCTTTGGCAGCAATTACAGCCTCAAGTCTTTTTTGAATGTGATGCCACAAGCTTGGCACATCTGTCTTTGTTAATTTTTGCCCATTCCTCTTTGCAGTACCTCTCAAGCTCTATCAGATTGGATGGGAAGCGACGATGTACAGCCATTTTCAAATCTCTCCAGAGATGTTCTGCGGTGTGCTTTGGTTCATTGTCCAGCAGGAGGATGAACCGTCGCCCCAGTCTGAGGTCAAGAGCACTCTGAAGCAGGTTTTCATTCAGGATGTCTCTGTACATTGCTGCATTCATTTTTCCCTCTATCCTGACTTGTCATCCAGTTCCTGCTGCTGAAAAACATCCCCACAGCATGATGCTGCCACCACCATGCTTCTCTGTAGGGATGGTATTAGCCTAGTGATGAACAGTGCCTGGTTTTCTCCAAACTTAACGCCTGGCATTCACTCCTAAGAGTTCAATTTTAGTCTCATCAGACCAGAGAATTTAGTTTCGAATGTTCTGAGAGTCCTTCAGATGCCTTTTGGTGGGAAGTGGCTTCCGTCTGGCCACTCTACCATATAGGCCTGATTGTTGGATTGCTGCAAAGATGTTTGTCTTTCTGTAAAGTTCTCTTCTCTCCACAGAACGCTGGAGCTCAGACAGAGTGACCATCGAGTTATTGATCACCTCCCTGACTAAGGCCCTTCTCCCCCGATCACTCAGCTTAGATGGCCGGCCAGGTCTAGGAAGAGTCCTGGTGGTTCCAAACATCTTCCACTTACGGATGATGAAGGCCACTGTGCTCATTAGAAATTTCAGAATTTCAGAAGACAACTCCTTTGTCTTCATGTTTGGTTTGTGCTTTGACATGCACTGTCAACCCTGGGACCTTATATAGACAGGTGTATGCCTTTTCAAATCATGTCCAATCAACTGAGTTTACCACAGGTGAACTCCAATAAAGCTGCTGAAACATCTGGAGAATGATGAGAGGAAACAGAAGGTACCTGAGCTCAGTTTATAGCTTCACGGCAAAGGCTGTGAATGTTTCTGTACATGTGATTTTTCAGGTTTTTTATTTGTAATAAATTTGCAACAATTTCAAAAAATCTTTTCACCTTGTCATTATGGAGTATTGTGTGTAGAATTTTGAGGAAATAAATGAATTTAATCCTTTTTGGAATAGGGCTGGAACATAAACAAATGTGGAAAAAGTGAAGTGCTATGAATACTTTCCGGATGCACTCAAGAACTGTGTTGTTTCAGCTCATTTTGAACATGTAGTTTAAACAAACAGCAAACATCATCTTTGAGTGTTTGGAACAAGTGAAAGGTTAATAAAAGCCCTCAACACCTGTGTGCAAATAAGCTAGAAAGACTACATAAATAACTGTTCTGTGCTTGGTGCAAATGTTTGAGTAATGGCAAGTCTGTTTTGGGGTTGTTTGGCTGGAAAGCAAGGTCCAGAATGCAACCTCAGCCTTTCATCCAGGACTAGCTTTGTGTGAGTGCCAGCCTGGGGATTCTCACTCTGGGAACAGTCACTTGGAGACCCGCTGTCAACACAAACACAGCACAAAGAGTCCCAAACCGCCTTCACTCTGACAATGTGCAGCTTTAAGCTCTCTGCCAGCTACCTGATTGGGGTGGTGGATGCCAGCAGAAGAGCTTAAGTACAGGCTTCAGAAAGGTTTACCACCAAGATCGGTATTTATCCAGCTTCCCTGCAACTTCTGTTTTGCTTTTTTAACTAGCTTTTCAGTCCTAATATAGCAGATAATGTTTAAGAATAGAAAGATGGCTACTTTCATGTCAATTACATGTAGCTTTTGTGTTTGAATGATGGCTGTTTTCACACAGGTTTCCCAAACATTCAGCTAGTTTTAAGCTTAATCAAGTAGATGGACATCATTCTCCTGAGGTTAGTCAAGTCTTTTGATTCTTTCTGTTGATGTAGTTTTGGTCAATGCAGTGGCTTTCAATCTAAATTCACTTATGAGTTGTATGTTTTAAATAATTTTTAACAGGTCTTAATTTTCCTCTGTCCAAGTAGAGCTACTCAATCGGGCCGACATCCATCCAATCACCAACAATCCATCTTAATAAAATCAGGGTAGGCAAACTAAAAACAATTACACAGTTCCCTTATGATAATAACAGAGCAATGTTACGTTATCTTCCATTCATACGAAAACTATTTACAGAAGAGCAAGTAGACACAATATGACACTTAATAATAGCTACAATTATGAATAATTTATGAAGCATTAGCAAATAGTGAGTTCATTATCTGTTAAGCATTAACTCTACATTAACAGATGTTAGTAAGCAGTTTATAACTGCAGATACAAATGCTTTATTCTTGACTTATGAGAACATATTATGTGCTCAATGATTGTATTTTCATACTTTGTTAATGATTAAGTATTAAGTATTTCATCATTAACAAACCAGTTATTTGAGAGAAGTTATAAATGACAAATGAAAGGCTTAATATCAAATGAAATATTTACTTTTAATATTACTCATATTTGAATAATATTTACAACGGATACTTTTACTCTACTTTTTGGGCTAGTTCATACCTGTCAACCCTCCCGTTTTTCCCGGGATTCTCCTGTATTTTTCAGTTCTATCCCTATATCATCCTGTAAAGGTATTTTCCCGTTTTTCTCCCATATTTTCTGTTTTTTTCTGAAGGGTGGCAGATAAACATTAAATAGCAGAGTCTCTTTAAACACAACCCATACCGCCGAACCACCAGGGGCCGCCACTTTGCTCTTAAACGTGAGTTTGTTCTGTGCTTTCGCTTTGTTTAGGCATGAAAACACGTTGAAATAAATATAAAAACGGCACGATTCCCTTTCCTTTTCATTACAAGTGCCGTCGCCCCTTTATAGCAATTCTCAAAACAGTCATATCGCAATGTTAACTGTCAGCTGACGTGCTGCATATTGATAAATAGACACTGTTTTCCAAATGGATTCTGTAGACGCGATTTGAAGCGGAGCGAAAGTCGTTTTAGGTGCGTGTTTAAACAGACATAAACACATAATTAATAATAATAATATCTAAAGATGTCGATCTTGGTGGAGTTTTTTTCAAACACAACTAATTTTCGAAAGCCTTCATTATACTGTTATATGTGTGCATTTTTAAAGTGACATGTTATTTAATGTAATCAAACGAAAAAAATCTTAATAAATGAGAGATTCATTAGTCGCTCTTTAATCAGAATGTGTAAGTTATACAGTGGGGAAACGGCTAATGACATTTGATAACTTGATATTCATTATACTTGTTATTCATTATAATAGCTAACTTATTTTAATAAGCTGATCTGTTTGCTGATATATTTGCTGCTAATGTATACTATTGATTTTTTCTTTTGTAAATAATAATAATAATAATAATAAAACATCTTACTGACAATTTAACTGTTTATTTACAATGAAACAGCTCCAAATGAAAAAAATGGTGGCGGGGTCGGGGTAATCCCTTATTATGGTGGGCATCCCAATGTGGGCTAGTTATGGTACTTTTACTTGAGTATGATTTTTCCGTTCTCTTCCCACCACTGCTTTTAGCATAATGCTTATAGCTGTCTCTGCGTGTTAAGCTAAGAAAAGTGAGTATTTAACATCCACAAAACAGAACTCATCTCTCTCAATCTGTGTATTGTCTCATAGAGATTCACTTTTTTAATGTTAGCTTTGGCTAAAGAAGCTAAAATTACACATCAGAGCATTGCCTGAACTATGCTTTTGTGTTTGTGGCAGCAGTCAGAGTTTTTTTTGTTGCTCTAATGTACAGTGCCCTCTGCAGGCAATTTGTTACCCTCATATTTGATGAATCCTGCAACATTTCCACTTCCTTTGAACATAACTCCACACACACACACACACACACACACACACACACACAAACACACAGATGACGATAATGAACATGGCTGTGTTTTTTTCTGCATTGGACATTTGACGTGACAGACACTGACACAAACACACTCGCACATCCACTCTTAAAAATGTAGACGCCACTCAGAGCATGCACAGCCCATATGAGTTTTTAGCAGACAGATGCATGCTAATTAATCACGCAAACGAACGCCTCGTACCCCAACAGGCTGTTTTCCCCGTGCTCTTCCTCTTGATATGGCAAATAACAGGCCTGCCTGCCACGCAGCGAGACACTTTGTCAAACAAATATGATCAAAACAAAGCTAATGACGTGTAAATTGTTTATGATGTTCTGTGCAATGAGCAGCCCTATTGTGTGTGTGTGTGTGTGTGTGTGTGTGTGTGTGTGTGTGTATGTGTGTGTGTAATCACTGCCATCAGCTTGACATAATCAGGAGGAAATGAATATGAGTGTTTCCCAGAGCACTTTGAGGCAAACAGCGTTCTGGAGGCCTGTGATGGATGCAGGCCAGTTGCAGTGACATGACTGATTGTTTGCGTGTGTTTCTCAGTGATGTGTACATCATGTGTGGAGCGTTTGAAATGTATTTCAGTGAAACACGTATTTAATGGACTGGTATAATAAAATATGCTAGCAAAATTAAAGGGATAGTTCACCCCAAAATGAACATTTGGGGCCCTTTTATACCCTCGGTGCAATAAGGTGCAAGACTTGATTTGCTGCTATTTTCAGACCAGCGCAACAGTCATTTTCATGTTTTGCGCCATGTTTTTTTTTAATAGCAAATCCACTTTGTGGACTTATGGGTGTTCCAGTCTAAAAAGGAGGTGTGTTAGGGTGCATTGTTGGCGTGTTGCTATTGTGAAGAACTTAAATAGACCACACCACTGACCAACCAAAAGCTGGTCTAAAGTTTAGCACAGAGTGTATTAGTTATGCACCTGTGCAGGTCCAAAATGCTTGCACATTGCTTAATAAACACATGATGTACAGCAATACACAAGTATCTTTACATATATACATATTAGTAAAAATTGTTTGTCCATCTGTTGGGTTTTGGTGACGTATGCATTACTGTATGGGGCATGAGAATAGGACATGTGTTTGAATATAACTGTTTTTTGGGCACACTACATTACTATTGTTTATTTATTAGTTTGCTGGAAATTAAAATTGAATTTAGAAAAAGTTTTTAAGCAAATGTTTGCGCTTAACAAACAAAATTAAATATGTAGGCTAATAGATGTCTTCAGCGGAGTGGGTGTAACACCGTTTCCTTATTCATGAAAGTAAAAGTAAAGTAAAGAGAAAGTAAGAGGCTGAATGGAGGAGGCTTATTCTTTATCTTCGAGCTGCAGGTCCTCTGTTTAACTGTTTTCTCGCCAGTGAAGCATTCAGTTTTTCATTTACAAAGTCCGCCATGTAAATAGCTAATGTGCCATGACATGACGCAACTGGCTCTTAAAGGGAATGGGAGATGATACTGTGATTGGTTTAATACACATTATGCTCAAAACATACCCATAACTCATTAAGAGAATGAGTTGATCTAAATATGTGTGTATCGCGTATCGTGTTTTCCCATCCTTAAAATTGCAAAAGTGTGTCATGTGTATTAGATTTTGTGCCTAAATTGTTAAAATTGTTAATTTACTCACCCTCAGACTGTTCCTGGCTGTTTTATTTTCAGTACAACATTAAAGATCTTTAGTCAAAACCTTGACCCTTAGTGATTTGTGTATTATACCCTATTAAAAAATACTAAGTCCCAAACAATTACCTTATGTTGTCCTAACATAACTAGATTAAGTTAACTTAAATGTTTTTTTTACAAATTTAAGTGGATTGAACATAAAACGAATTAAGTTGTCACCAAAAAACACAAAATAATTGTGTTTGCAATTCATTTTAAATAAGTAGTTTGAGCAAGCTGGCATGAAAGATGTTGACATAGAATTGATCCAGAATTTGGTAAAAACCTAAACAATACAAGAATAAAATAAAACAAAAGAAAATCTGCAAGATGAGCTATATGTGTAATAACTATAAAATGACACAAGGGGAAAGTACTGAACTACAGAAACATTTTTAAAACTTTATGGAAAAGACTTTATTAATGATGACAGCTTAAAGAAACCTCTCATTTGGACAATAAAGTCACATGAATTGCTCAGGTGTGAGTTTTTTTCAGAGACTTCAACAGAGTGTAAAAATCTCGTCTGTTAAATCTGATCTTTAATTTGCATTTCATATTGGATTCAAGTCTGATGATTGGTTGGGCCATTCTACAGCTTTATTTTTTTCTCTGAAAGCATTTGAGAGTTTCCTTGGCTGTGTTTTGGATCATTGTCTTGATGAATTGTCCACCCTGGTTTCATCTTCATCATTCTGATAATGTAGATGTTGGACTGAAGCAGCTAATATTTATTTGCAATGAGGAAAGGCACAGGGTTTCTGAAGAACTACTGAGAGATTTTAGCTGCTGTCTGGGCTTACACTGCCTATCTTTGCCTCCCTTTCCTTATGTGTTCAATACTTTTTCCGGCGTCATTTCCTTTTATTCCATTACACTTAATTTGTAAACTATTTAGCTTTGTTTTGTTTGCATGTATGGATTTCGTTGGTTGTTACCAACATCTGGTTAACATTTCAAATCAACAGCACCTTTAGAAATATGTTTTATGAGAAAAATGTTGACGTGTTCAATACTTATTTTCCCCACATATACACTCTAAAAAGATATATTTAGCTGCTTTTTCAAACTACTTAATAAAATTAGCTGAAACAACACAATTGTTGAGATTTTTTGGGGACCACCTATTTGTTGTGTGTTCAATCTATTTCATGTTCAACTTGTAAGAGTGATTAAGTTAATTGAATTGATTTGTGTTGTGACAACATGAATGAGTTTGTGTGGAACCCTGCATTTGTTGAAGCATATGGTTGTTGTTTTTTTTATGATTTTTGATTCTCAAAGTGCCAATGGCCATTGACTTACAGTTTATGAATCACAGAGGACCACAATTTCACAAGTTATTTATTATTATTTAGTTTTTTATAAGAAATTAAAAAACTCCATTTTGAATAATCTGAGAGTGAGTAAATATAATTTAATGGGCATTTATTTAAGTAAATGCTTGTTTTTGTCTATTCTCTATAATTGAGGCAATTCCCCCAAAATGTATTATTTATTCTGCACAACCATATTCTACACCAGTGAATCATATTTCACACATAAATATTAAATGTTATAGCAACCAATGACATGCTAATGTTCTGTATAATGCATGTTAACAAAATCATCATTAAAGTATTAAATCATTGCTTCTAAAGGGAAATGTTTGTTTAATACATCGAATTGAAAACACACACTCACAGATCAGCAGCACAGCCAGCAGTTTGGGCAGTCTGCAGTGTGTTCTGTGAGAGGAGTGCAGTGTGTGTCACACACTAGCCAAGCAGATGCAGAACCAAAGCTAATCCAACACACTGAAGCAGTGCAGTTTTCTGCTGAATCCTCTGGCACACACACTCACACACACATTTAGATGCATCCAAGTACACCACACATTTGTTTTCATTGTGGTGTACATAATTCATAGGTTATGTATAATTTAGAGATTTTATTTATTAATTTGTAAAATTTTAATTCTTAAATATTAAAAAATAGATATGTTTAAGGGTGAGAATAGAATTAAATATATTTCTAAACATAATTTCTAAATAAAAAATTTTGAATAAGTGCTTGCTTTTTTCTTTAATCTTTGCCATGATGACAGTGCCTCATATTTTAGATATTTTTCAGGATATTAATATTCAGCTTAACAACCAAAATGCCTTTGTTTAAGTGTTTTAGCAAACTTGCTAATTCTCAACATCTGTCCACAGGAGGCTTGACAAAATTTGCAAAATGTAAATATAAGACATATACACAACGTTATAATTATTTACATAAAATTACTGAAGGCAAAAGCAGAGGCGACATGATCCCACAAACTAACAGACTATTTGTGCAAACACTGCTGTTTTGTTTTTAACCACTTTTTAGGAGCACTACTAATAATATTTAGATTACTTTCTGATTTTAGGCTAACAGGTAAATCATTCCACAGTTTGGCTCCCTTTACAGAGAAGATAGATTGACCAAAGGAGGTCTTACACTTTGGCTATAGACAGTCACCATTAGCAGTTGCCCTTGTAACTCTGTGAGAGGTTTGATGCCTTCTGATTAGATCAGAAAACACTATTGGAACATGATTATTTAAACATTTAAAAACAAATTTAAGATAATTAAATTTAATAAAACTATCAAAACTAAAATGGTTATGTTTACATAAAACTTCACAATGAAGTTATATAATATATTGAGTCAATAGGCTTCACACTAGTTAAAGTGGCTTGTGACCAAGATGTAATGCAATACGTCAAGTGAGAGAATATCATTGTGTGCATGTATAATTTAGCTATGTTAATGTTAAAAATGTGTTAATGTTTTTATGTTAAAAACCTTCTAATAAAACGAAAACAGTTTAAACTTGGCTTAAATTTCTTATATTTTTAACAGGACTATCAAATTTTAAATGAATGTCCAGAGTTATGCCAAGATGCTTAAATTCATTCACTTTTTTATAGCTTTATTTTAATCAGCACCTCAAATGGATCCCCTACAGGCCTATTTCTTATACAGAAGCACATAGAAACTGTAGTAGACTGATTATAAGTAGAGTGTTATTTTGGGGTTAGGGTAAGTGTAGGTTGACATGTACTTGCAAAGTTTCTTATAGTCAGTTAAATATCTGTTGAAGGAGCAGTATCAACAAATATTAGGCAGACAGTCTACTAATACTCAAATGGACCCTCAAAATACCAAATGATGCAGTTGTGCAAAACCAAAGATGTTCTCTCACCTAAAACTTTTACTGTGCTGCCTTAAAAATCTCAGCTACTTCATTTTGGTAATCCCACCACAATTTCAATACAGATTACAAGTAAAGACAAAAATTGCAGTCAGACGCATTGGAATCATGACAGAAGTTTTCATTTTCTCAGAGAGACTTGAAGAATGAATCTTTGAATCAAACTGTGTGGAAAAATCATTGCTTTCGGGAATATACATATATATTACTGAACATTCATAGTTTAAATACACAAAGACACACATCAAAATTCAAAAGGAGCAAACAAAGAAGACTAATCCGAATTTCATTATTTGTACAATGGCTGTTTACGGCTTATTTTTGTGCATAATGTCGAGCATTGAAAGCGTAAATAAAATAACTATGGTAATTTCATGCAATTTCACAATAAATCAGCCAATGATGGTTCCAGTTCCACTTGGCTCTGATAGCGCATGTACCGTTTGAACCTGGAAATAAGAAAAAAAAAGAAATTTCTTGACACAGTCTCACCACACAAGAGATGGATTTCCCTCTCCAGGAAACGAATGAACAAAAAGAGCATTCAATATGTAATTACCTGTCATAGACACAGTCACACCGGTGAAGGGAATTCAATATGCACCCGTGACACTTCCGGCGTAATGTGATGGAAATAAGTGTTTGTTTTGGGTAGGTGGAGGGGGAGGGGAGTTTAGTATGCGTGTGCGTGTAGTTTAGACGTTTGTTGGTGCAGGAGAAACTGCATCTGCTTGTTCATTACGGTCATAGAACAAAATGAAGGCATGGGGAGATGTTTCGTTTCATGGACCAAAAAACATTGTTTACGACACTTAAGTTTATCTCAGACATTTCAAAACATCTCTCTCTCTCTCCATCTCCCTCGCTTTGTAATGGTTGTGTGAGTCTCACTCAATATTTCTCATTCTTATTAACTGCATGGGTGCAATTTATTTTCCTCTCAGGCAACGGAGGTGGCTGGGAATGTGGGAGACTCTGCTCGCCGCTGATAAGCAAACGCTCACACACAGGCCTGCAGGAGGGACCAGATTTACCAGGAAGACAATGTCCACTAGGTCACATACGTGCGCTTACACACGGACACACGAGTGGAGTAATTTACTGCGCCAACAT
The DNA here is from genome assembly GCF_052040795.2 of Danio rerio. NCBI lineage: Eukaryota > Metazoa > Chordata > Actinopteri > Cypriniformes > Danionidae > Danio > Danio rerio. Next base: position 40,406,278 of record NC_141039.2, read on the forward strand.
AGATAAACTTAAATAAACAGATAAACAGACTAACACTCGCTTGTAGGAGCCAAACACGCGCAATCGTTCGATATATCAATGCTTTACTGTGTACACATGCGCATAATAACATAAAAAGCAAAGGAGTTTGTCATTGGAAGTGAAAAACAATTAATAAAAGAGACAGTTTCACCAAAAAATCTAACTGTTGTAGTCATTTGCTCAACAGCATGTTCCAATTTTGAACAGTGTAATCAACATGGGCTCATTCTGAAAATGTAGCCCTGTGTACATTTCTGGCGATCGTGAATTAAGGAGCAAGAAGTATGTATGGCTGAAATACATTTTTTTAAATAAGTGGTATGGGGTAGTATGATGCTGTTCTTATTCATGCTTACCAGCTGACCACTTACCTCCGTATGGACGGCTTTTCTGGTGTTACCAGTTTGTCAAGTTAGCACGCCATGCACGTCAGTGGACTTGAGATGCAGAGAGGAATTGACGTGGTTCAAGTCCGGTGAAGAATGGTTCCAGAAAGCAGGTAAGACAAAAACAGAAGCCAAAAAATAAAATAAACAAGTAAATAACAGGGTGTGAATGTGGTAAATCATAGTAAATATCAGGCGAGGGCTTTTCTTTTTCTGGATTGCTTTATAAATTTGTTGGGTTTAGGGAAGAGGGAGGGTGGGTCAGTTGATCGGTCAGTCAGTTAAACAGTCAGTCAACAGCAGCCTCTAGTGGATTTACGTGAGAACAGCAGGCATGAATGGCACTCGTGAGAGAAATTTGAGATCTGAAAAAGCATACACAGCATCCTATGCTGGATTTGCTAAAACAAAAACTGCCAAAAAATGTAGCTCCTGGGACGTATTTGATGGTCTCCAGAAATGTATATAGAGGTACGTTTTCAGAATGAGCCTGGGTTGAATGTAACACTTTACTTGAATCGGGTGTTTATAAGACATGAACAAATAATCGTGAGATGACATGTTATGAATGTGATTAAATGAGATTTCATGGGTATAACAACGATTATTTGCTCAGTTATGTCATTTAAAATGCAAAGATGACAATGTTTGGTATCACAACTTGACATAAACAAATACATCCGGGTTTTGTCTTTGTCATGATACCTTGACATTACCAAGACAACAAAACTTGTCATAAATCTGTCATAAACATGATTATCATATATTTATGTCAAGTTGTCATAACAAACCGTGTCATCTTCACATTTAAAATGTCCAACATACGCTCATTCTGAAAACGTAACCCTATATACATTTCTAAAGATCAGGAATAGCCAGAAGTAAAGAGAAGAGTTCTTCAACACATTTCTAAACATAATAGTTTTAACAACTTATTTCTAATAACTGATTTATTTTAATAATATTTGATTGGATATTTTTCAAGATACTTCTATTCAGCTTAAAGTGACATTTAAAGGCTTAACTAGGTTAATTAGGTTAACTGGGCAGGTTGAGGTAATTAGTCAAGTTATTGTATAATGATGGTTTGTTCTGTAGACTTTTGAAACAAAAAAATAGCTAAGGGGCTAATAATTTTTTACCTTAAAATGGTGTTTAAAAAAATAAAAACTGCTTTTGTTCAAGCCAAAATAAAACAAATAAGCCTTTCTCCAGAAGAAAAAATATGATCAGACATACTGTGAAAAATTCCTTGCAAATGAGAAATATTTTAAAAAGTAGAAAAAATTCAAAGGGGGCTAATAATTCTGACTTCAACTGTACGTTAAGCTGCATTTTGTCTTTAAAATGAATGCTACGGGGCTGTATGATGGCGTTCCTTTTCACACTTACCAACTGACCGCTTACTTCCATATGAACAGCTTTTCGGCAGTTTGTCCAGTGGCTCGCCATGTACGTTGGCGGACTTCAGATGCAGAAAGGAGATGACCATGCAAACAGAAGTAAAAAAATAAGGTAAACAACAAAATAACAGGGTGAGAATGTGGTCACATCTGAAACGGTGGTAAAAATCATGCAACATCCATACACACTCATTCAGACATATACTACAGCCAATTAAATTTATTCAGTTCACCTAAGCATGTCTTTGGACTTGTGGGGGAAGCCGGTGCTATCTCCACACAGAAATGCCAACTGACCCAGATGGGACTCAAACCAGTGACCTTCTTGCTGTGACTCAATCGTGTTTCTCACTGCGCCACCGTAACGCCCTTCTTCCAAATTATTAAACAAAACAAATATGATTTAAATGCGATATAATGTGGGAACAGTGATGTGATTTGTGCTGCTTAGTTAGTGACTAGCATTAAGAAGAAAGTTTCAGAACTGAAAGAAAAAAAAAAACCTGTAATGATATTCCTCCCTAGTTGCTTGTTTGTGTTTATGTCTAGGAGCCGAGCAAAGCAGCAGGACGATAAGGGAGAAAAACGACAGCGCACACTGTGGCGTCAGGAGCACAGAGACGTCTATAAACTAAAAGAAGCACTGCACTGTCGGAATATGACAGCCAATCCATCAGGGAAATGGAAGCTCTGTCTACTGCACCAAGGAGAGAGTGGCCAGAACTTTTATAAATAGTCATACATTTTTAAGGGAAATTGAAAGTTGTCAGACATATGCTTTCCAGTTTTTCTGTTGATCATCCAAGTGGCCGCGCTGGCTGAATATGATTGAAACATCAAGGCATACAAAGTAGGAAGGTTGAAGGCTACATGGAAGGTTGGCTGTAGTGCATGAGCGCGATGGGATGGTTTTATTGCTGGTCTTTTATATTAGTGGTTTCCCAAACAAGGAAAGGCAAATAATTAATAATTTAATCAAATGTAATAATATTGATTACTGTAGGAACTCTGAAGTGTGAAGAAAATTTACTGTTTTTTTCCCTACTTAAAGATGAGGCTGTGAAGAGTGAGTGGTTGAAGTTTATATTTGCAAAAATACCTCAGCATTATAGCCCCAGCTTTGTGCTGTGTTCTTGTCATTTTTCTGACGAGTGCTTCAGCAATCTACACACTTCCAACAGGCTATTCATCAGCCGTTTGTAAAGGAAGGATCAGAAAAGACTATTGATGTATGGGACTTTGTCAGAGCTTGACAGGAACTTTACAGTGCTCAGTTCATGGACCAGTTCCTTCCTACATATCACATGTGTAAGTAAATGCAATTAAAATTGTATCCTCATTTTCTCTTGCTTGCAAATTATGTATTTAATTGTGTTTTGTTACTTGTAAACACTTGTACTGCAATATGCTGGTGTTTCACTGCATTGCTTTAATGCACTCCTGCATTAGGCTCACACATACACTATGCACTCTGACTACAAAAATGTTGATAAGCCGTGCTGGGGTGCATTTCCCAAACAACGGCATAACTCGTGGCTGAACTATCATAGTATGATGCATCGTTTAGGAAAAGAACAATGTAGTGATGAGTGTTTCCCAAAACCCGTAGTTTCTCTGTCGCAGATCCATCATTTGAACCACATTAGTTATAGTGTAAAGCGCCCATATTGATGCTCTAAACGGGGTGGAGTAACAACTTTAGAAAAGAACCTCATCATTTCTTTGAGCAAATTATATTGTTTAACACAAACACGCATTTAAAATAAAATCCAATATTAATTTAGCTAAAAACATGTACTTGTTTTCCATATTAATTGAAATACATGTAAATGGCACATATAGGGCCTATGTTTCCTTTACAAATATTATCGAGTATATTCCATAGTCTATTCTAAATTAACATAAAATTACTTACAAAAGCTGACACATATTCTAATCTCATATATAAATCATAAATAATAAATGAGGCTGTTTATTAAGAAATAAAATCTAATATTTATTATTTATTAGGAAATTTAACAAAATTCTACTTTCATAATGATATTGATGATGATGATTATGATGATTATTATTATTATTGTCTACTATTACAGTTTGACAGTTAGTGCAGAAATGTTTTAACCAACAGGTCCATGTCTTATACAGTACAGATACACTTAATAAATAATCTACTATAAATTAAAAGCATAAACTAAAAAAAAGCATTAACGTATGCTATGTTTTTGTTTTCACAAGCTTTGGAGACATAACATAAATTCCACTTTTAAATAATAGGTCACCTTTCGTCATGAGCCACTGCTGTGTTCAAAATGGCATAAATGTTTTCGAAGTGCACTCCGAAGGGAGCGCAATTGTAAACATGAAGATCGCTAAAACTGAACTGTAAAAATACTTTGAAAGCAAATTGCACCTAAGAGAGATGACCTTAATGTTTTTTTATTTTTATTTTTAATCACTCCAAGTTTAAATGTTAGAATGTTTTAAATGAATAGGGCATAGGGGGGATAAGTGGGAATAGAACACAGCTAGGAACTATGTTTTTAACTACAGCTCCAGAGGTGTGGTTGCAAGTGCACAAGTTTGCGACGCAGTTTGCAAATGTTCGTTGGAGCGATGGATTTGGAAAACAGCAAGTCAATGAACTATGTTTGTAACAATGGAACTTGTGACCTTAGTTGGCTAGTGATGGTTTTTGGAAACGCACCCCTGGGCATTTCTCTCTGTCTCACGCTGAACGCAGTCGACCAATCACAACAGACTGGGTCATCGGCCCAATCAGCGCAGATTAGCATTGCGCTAAGGAGGAGTTTGGTAACAAATTAATGGCCAAACAAATCAAATGGGAGTCGTTGGGATATTTAGGTAAAAATAAATGCAGATCATAAGACAATGCATCCTGCATGCGTATCAGTCTGTTGGAGACCAAAATACGACCTTTTTAATGCATAATAGGGGCTCTTTAAAGAAATAAGCTGAAGGAAAGTGAGTGAGTGTAATATAAAAAAGGTTCTTTATTAGAATCAGTTTTAGGCCAGTTCACCTAAACATTTTAATTTTCACCATTTTTTACTCACAATCACTTGAGCTTTTATTATTTTATTCTGCTGAAAATTCTGCTTTTGCATGCATAAAATCTCAAAAAATCAACATAGGCTCATTCTGAAAACGTAGTCCTATATACATTTCTGGAGATCGAATTATGTAGCCAGAAGTACGTATGGCTGCAATTCTTCTTTTAAACAAACACTACAGGGCGATGACCAATAGACTGATCCACTCTCCTACTTCCCTAAACCCAACCAATAGTGTTTTCAAAAGCAGCAATTACCCAGCGCCCATCTACTTTCCTAAACCCAACAAACAGTTTTAAAAAGCAATCCACAAAAAGAAAAGCCCTCGCCTGATTTTTACCACGTTTTCAGATTTTACCACATTCTCACACTGTTATTTACTTCATTCATTCATTTTCTTGTCGGCTTAGTCCCTTTATTAATCTGGGGTCGCCACAGCGGAGTGAACTGCCAACTTATCCAGCAAGTTTTTTAAGCAGCGGATGCCCTTCCAGCCGCAACCCATCTTTGGGAAACATCCACACACACACACACTCATACACTACGGACAATTTAGACTACCCGATTCACCTGTACCGCATGTCTTTAGACTGTGGGGGAAACCGGAGCACCCGGAGGAAACCCACACGAAGGCAGGGAGAACATGCAAACTCCACACAGAAACGCCAACTGAGCCGATGTTCGAACCAGCGACCCAGTGACTTTCTTGCTGTGAGGCGACAGCACTACCTACTGCGCCACTGCCTCGCCTCTTGTTATTTACTTGATTACTATATTTTTTGGATTCTGTTTTTGTCTTACCTGCTTTCTAGAACTGTTCTCCACCGGACTTGAACCCTGCCATCGTGGTCAACTCCTCTCTGTGTCTCAAGTCTGCCTACATACATGGCAAGCTAACTTGACAAACTGGTAACATCAGAAAAGCCACCAATATAAAGGTAAACGGTCAGCTGGTAAGCACGAAAAGGAATAGCATCATACCACCCCATAGTGTTTGTTTTACAGATGAAATACAGCCATACATACTTCTGGCTACATAATTCACAATCTCCAGAAATGTATATGGGGCTACGTTTTCAGAATGAACCTATGTTGTGTAAATCAGAACAGAAATAATGGTTGCTGTTCTCTGTTATGCAAATAGCTTATTTTGCTAAATCACTTTACTTGTTCCACATTTATTTACTTGTTTCTTTGTGATCAAGCCAAGGCGAAGTAGGGGCAACCAGATACAATATGGTCTTGCAATACAGCTGCTCAATATAACATAAGAACCAGTTGATTAGTGTCTAGACATAGTCGAGAAGATGTAAAAATGTCAGGATGTTTTAGACTCTGTTGAATCTCAGATTCAGTGTGCATCCAAATTCAATCAGAACTTTCATGCAGAACATGGGGGCTTTGAATTTTTTTGAGATATATAAATATATAATAAATAAAATATGGAAATGATCTTTGAGGATACAAAAATGAAATACAAATTTCACTTCAAAGAGGAAACACAGTGTATCTAATTCAAAGAATAGCAGAAGGGAAATAGGCAGGAGAGGCGGTTGATTAAAGTTGAATATCTCCTCATGTGGAAATGTTATGCAGACTTTTGAGAATGCATGTTAAAGGGAAAGTATCCCGAGGCTCGGGACAAATATGTTACATGGACGTGTGGTCATCCTTTCATCTGTGTATGGCCAGCGAGGCCTATGCTATTAACCTCATCAGAACTAGCGTGGCCTGCAAGTCAAATATTATGCCGTGTCCCGAGGAATGTTTCCCACTGTTCTTTTTGGACAATAACTGAAGCCGCATGAAAAAGAAGTTTAACTTTGAAGTAACTGCTAGTGGTTGCAAAAGCAATCGCAATGTAGAGGCACATTAGGCTGACTACCAATTAGAAGGAGGTGTTAGATAAAGGAGGCCTGAAAATTTGCACTAGAGCATGAATCATTTAATCCAACGAATGGCCTACATAGACTTATAATTACTGAATGAATATGATTTTAGCACGGGTGTAATAATACACAAAAACAAATGTACCTCAGTATACTTTTTTGTTACAAGATAAATGGTTATTTTGAATTAAACAGTGGTTCATTCATTCATTCTTTCATCTTCTTTTCGGCTAAGTCCCTTTAATAATCAAGGATCACCACAGCGGAATGAACCGCCATCTTATCCTGCATATGCTTTATGCATCGGATGTCTTTCCAGTTGCAGCCCATCAATGGGAAACACCCATAGACTCTTACTCACACAAATACACTATGAACAATTTAGCTCACGCAATTCACCTATAGCGCATGTCTTTGGACTTGTGGGGGACTCCGGAGGAAACCCTCGCGAACATGGGGAGAACGTGCAAACTCCACACAGAAATGCCAACTGACACAGCCGAGAGGCAACATTGCTGCCCACTGCACCACCGCACCACCCCTAAACAGTAGTTTGCTTAACAAATTGAGAATGAAGTTAAATGAAGTTAATACAAAAGCAACATTGCGAAATACTATAATATTAAACGGTACAATAAAAGAGCCCAAAGTATTAAATTAATTTCTATTTATTTTTTAAATATAGTTATCAACACTCAACTAGATTAAAATAATATGTAAATTGTCTAAATCTAATAATGAAATTAGGCCGTCCTATTCTTTGTAATCTTTTACAAAATTCATATAGAGGAATTATCGGTTTGTAAACATTCAGGATGCCCGCACAGCGAGATTGCAGAAAAACCAGGAGCGCTAGCATTTACAGCAAGGGAATGACATCGGATGCAGCACAGAGTTTGTTGTTGTATTAGTTAAGATAAATTGATTGCATATAATATATATTATTCACATAATGCTTTCAGCGTATTATAACAGCTTGTCGCCCAGTGATAAGCACATTAATGCTGGAAAATTAATGTTAAAGTGAGCGGCGTTCTTCTGACAGGTCCATTTGCGATAGCAACCTCCCAATGGATATTGAATAGGATGAAATGGCCAAGCATCCAGCCCCAAATTGAAACTCTAAGTGATTTTACAAGAGTGAAGTTAAAGGCCTACAAGTCTTTGGATGCCAACAATTTTGTTCTGTGTGGTCCTGTGCAAGAAATATTGCTCCATGATTACCTGATTCAAAACTTTGTAGTGCTAAAAACCGAGGTTCTGCCTAGCCAAAGACAAGGAAAGAAGATGAAACTGTACAAGGCATGGGTGATCATCAACAAGCAAAACAACTGCATTCTGACAGCGAACTGCACCTGTACAGGAGGGTGTGTGAACTTACACTTTTACGTTTCAATCTTAGCATTCAGTGTCTGCAGTTTAATTAGCCATATTTAACTGTTTTTGCTGAAATCATTGCTGCAATCAAAAATCGAGTAATGTGTATGATTCAGCATAGCGTGAACTTACCTGATCTGAAATTAGAACTGCTGAGTCAAGCTGTTTGGCATTAAAAGCAGTGCGGTAAATGGTGAAATTTAAGTTTTTACTTTTGGAATTTGGACTATCGAATTTGGCATCTCAACGCACAACACAACATGTTTGCTGTTGCAACCGGTCTTTTTTTGCAACCGGTATGCGTGGTTGAACCTGTGTGATGTCATGTGCAATGTAGGTTGGTAATTCCCCTATACACTGATAAAAATGATTCATTGGATTTACTAAGGTAAGTGGTTGTAAACAGTTTATATGGGCTATATTTAAGCAAACTAATAAAATTAAATAATTTAATTAAAAATTTTAACTAAATAAAGAAATGTTCAACTTAATTTGTTTGCTTCAATCATTTATTCATTTTCCTTTGGCTTAGTCCCTTTATTTAACAGAGGTCACCACAGCAGAATGAACCACCAACTTATCCAGCATATGTTTTACACAGAGGATGCCCTTCCAGCTGCAACCCAACACTAGGAAACATCCATACACACTCATTCACACACACACACACACACACACACACACACACACACACACACACACACACACACACACACACACACACACACACACACACACACACACACACTAGGGCCAATTTAGTTTGTTAAATTCACCCATAGTGCATGTCTTTGGACTTTGGGGGAAACCAGAGCACCCGAAGAAAACCCATGCAAGCATGGGTGACTCAAACCAGTGACTTTCTTGCTGCGAGGCGAAGTATGTATGATGATGTATAAATGCACAGCAATGCGCAAGGTATGCGCTGAGGGTCACGCCGATCACTCGACACAGAACTGAAGTATAAACAAGGCTTAAGCTGAAAAGAAAATTAATCAATGAAATGAAAATCATAGTCTGATTTCCAAATGAGTCTGAGGTAGACTTTTCCAAAATCTATGAGCTTGGTTCTCTGCAGTGACTCAGAAACTCACAGTGCGTCAGCCCCCTGAGTGAATGGCTGCATGCTGTTTTGAAGGGCTCATCCCTATGCCCTAATCCCTTCAAAGGATTTACCCTCCAGAGTGAGAGCTTCAAGGGGATGAGTGGTGTAGGGGACCAGAAAAAAACGCACTTCTGCATCATCTTGAATCATATGCATGACAAATTAAACATGCACAAAGAGTCATGGGATTGAAAAGTGTCCATCACTCACACCTTTCCAAAATCCTGCCTTCCAAAGGGGCCTTTGAGTGGCTAGTTTAGAGCACTTCAGATTGGGACGGCCCTTCATGATTATCCTCATGCGGAAGTGCACACCAGAGGCACGTTTATCCCATTTGGAATGCATTGCATGGCTCTTATAAGCCTATTCTTTTTTGCTGAATGCAGTACAAACAGTTAAAGGGATAGTTCACCTACAAAGGAACATTTCCTTACCATTTATTCACACTCAAGTGATTTAAAACTTTCATGATTTTTTTCTTCTGTTGAACACAAAAAGAGATATTCTGAAGAATGGTGTAACATTGACATGCATAGTAGGAACTAAAAAAAGCAATGGAAGTCAATGTCTGTTTTTTCCAACACAGGCTCATTCTGAAAATGTAGCCCTATATACATTTCTTGAGATCGCGAATTATGGAGCCAGAAGTGCGTTTGGGTGCATTTTATCTTTAAAACGAACGCTACAGGACGATATTTCAACTTTCCTTTCACACTTACCAGCTGACCGATTACCTCTATGGACAGCTTTCCCACAGCTTTCCCACTGTTACCAGTTTGTCCAGTAGAAAATATTCATAGCGCTTCACTTTTTCCACATTTTTTATGTTCCAGCGTTATTGCACAATGGATTAAATTAATTTAACCCCTTAAATTCTACACACAATACTCCATAATGACAATGTGGAAAAATTGTTTTTTTGAAATTGTTGCAAATTTATTAAAAATAAAAAACCTAAAAAATCCTATGTACATCAGTATTTACAGCCTTTGCCGCGAAAGCTCTAAATTGAGCTCAGGTACATTCTGTTTCCACTGATCATTCTTAAAATGTTTCAACAGCTTAATTGAAGTTCACCTGTGGTAAATTTAGTTGATTGGAAATAATTTGAAAAGGCATACATTTGTCTATATAAGGTCTCGGGGTTGACAGGGTTGGCATGTCAAAGCACAAACCAAGCATGAAGACAAAGGAATTGTCTGTAGACCTCCGAGACAGAATTGTCTCAAGGCACAAGGCTGGGAAAGGTTACAGTAACATTTCTGCTGCTCTGAAAGTTCCAATGAGCACAGTGGCCTAAGTGGAAGATGTTTGGAACCGGATGCCCTGTATGTCGGTGGACATGAGATGTAGAGAGGAGTTCAGGGCGATGACGGGGTTCGAGTCCGGCAAAGGATTGTTCCAGAAAACAGGTAAGGCAAAAACAAAATCCAAATAACAAAATAAACAAAATAACGGTGAGAATGTGGTAAAATCTGAAAATGTGGTAAATATCAGGCGAGGGCTTTTTCTGGAATTTTTTTAAAACATTGTTGGTTGGGTTAAGGGAAGGAGGAGGGTGGGTCAGTCAATCAGTGATTCAGTCAGTCGACGGTGGCCTTTGGTGGATTTACTTGAGAACAGCAGGCGTGAATGGCACTCGCGAGAGAAATTTGAGATCTAAAAAAGCATACAGAGTGGCCTCTGGTGAATTTATGGTGAATTTAACAAAAACTGCAAAAATAAAAAAAAAGATGTAGCTCCAGCAGGGACGCAGCCGTTTAAATCTTGTTGGCTTGAAACTTCCGGTTTTCTTCACTCCTATTCATTTTTAGATGTTAAAAACAGCTTCTTACGCTGCTTGATGAAACAAGCTGGTATTTTCTCATTATTTTATCCTGCTTTGTCTTTATAGTCATGCAAACACTTGTTTGTAGAGCAAGTAGTTTGACCAAATTAATTCTGCCATTTATTATTTCTTGTCATTTCTCCCATAGGCAACTGAATCAGAAGTTCTGAAACAAAAGCAAAAACAAGCACATTTCCACATTGAAAAATAAGGTCAATAGGGCTGTTTTCAAAATAAGCCTAGGTTGATTTTTTCCAACATGCTTCAGTAAATCTTCCTTTGTGTTCAACTATAGAAATAAAACCAAATAGGTGGTGGATGAAGAAATGATGATTTCTTCACTTTAATTCTGACTCTGAATGACGTTTATGAGCCATTTCTTTTTAATGGATCAAAAACATTCATGAAAAGGGCATAAAATTACTCACAGTAATTACTCTGCATCTCCAAATGCCAAATTTGAAACCGTCTTACTCACTAATTGACTGGTAACATTTTTTAAAGAAATTATAGCAATTTCTTTAAGAACACAGGCTGGTTTAGAGACAACATTAAACCACAAAGACTGCATTGTAATTATATAAATATATACAGTAATTACATTCTCAGCACTGGGAACTTTCGATATTAGCAGACGTGTTTTCTGCGTCTTGAATCAACTTGGTTTACAGTACATGATCCACATGGCTCCACAATTGCTACACTCATATAAAACGTGTCTGACAATGCAACATTTACCAAAAATCTTTCTATATTTATTTGGTAAAGCATATATAGAGGAAAATAGGCTAATTTCACAACTCCCCTGTATAGTTAAACCGTTGGTATTTACCATTATTAAATCTATTCAGTCAATCTTTAGGTCGGGCCGGAGCGCTTTTACCTTAGCATAGGGAATTTAATTAAATTATACCATTAGCATCTCACTCAAAAAAATGACCAACGAGTTTTAAAGCTTGAATCTTTTGTAGATATATTGTGTACTAAAGCCAACAGGAAATTGAACATGGCTATTTCCTATAGTCCGATATGGTTAGGAAAAATAGCAGAAGCAATGAAATTACCAACCCAGGCTCATTCTGAAAACGTACCGCTTTATATTGTACATTTCTGTAGAGCGCCAAATACGTCCCAAGAGGTACACTTTTTGCAGTTTTTGTTTTCACGAATCCACCAAAGGCTGCTGTGTAATCTTTTTGAGATCTCAATTTTTTTCTTGTGAATGCCATTTTTGCCTGCTGTTCTTGCAAAATCCACTAGAGGCCGCTGTCAACTGAACGACTGTATGACTGACTGATCAACTGACCCACCCTCCTCCTTTTATAAACCCAACCAAGAATGTTTTCAAAAGCATCGATTGACCTGCCCACCCATTTCCCTAAACACAACCGACAGTTTAAAAAGCAATCCAGAAAAAGAAAAGCCCTCGCCCTGATTTTTACCATGTTTTGAGATTTTACCACATTTTCACCCTGTTATTTACTTCATGTTTATTTCATTTTTTGGCTTCGGTAATTGTCTTACCTGCTTTCTAAAACCGTTCTTCATCGGACTTGAACCCTGTTACCAAGGTCAACTCCTCCCTGCATCTCAAGTCCGCTGATGTACATGGCGAGCTAACTGGACAAACTGGTAACAGCAGGAAAGCCGGCCACATAGAGGTAAGTTCAACAGGATTGCAAAGTTCCTTGATTATTCTGCTGGAATGAGAGTACACTTACTAGTCATATTGGTCTAAAAATACCAACTTTTAATTTTCTGTCGATCTTATTACTCAATATAACTAATGAAGAGTTAAGCTTTAAATAGGAATTGTATTGAAACTTTGGTCATTTTAGAGTGAGATGCTAATGGTCTAATCCGATTTGATGTTGTATGCTAAGCTAAGCTAAGCTAAAAGTGCTTCTGCAATATGAAAAATAGTAAAACTGGTAGAAAAGCCTATTTTCTTTTCAAATAAAGTGTTAGTCTATAACATGGCTGAATAAACTCAAATGCATCTACATAAGATGAGAAATAAGAAGTTTATCAAAACGTATTGTGAAAATGCATATGGATGAGCCGGTATCAAGCTTCAAAAAGGATAACAATTCCTATATGACTCACAACCCATATCCCAAGTCTTCTGAAGCCACACGATAGCTCTGCATGAGGAACAAAGAGCGAGCAAACGATGACAGAATTTTCATTTTCGGGTGATCTATCCTTTTAATGGCTGTGTTTTGCTCGGATGAGCTCCACGCTAATCATTTCGACAGCTTTCACAAGAATATTTCTTAACTTCTCTTCACCAATTAATTTCAAGCATTTCAGCTTCCAATTGAATAAAGGGTCACGCTTTGGTATAGATTGTCTCTTTCCTGAGGAGTAAATAATCATATCTAAAATGACGATTAAATTAGCACAGCCCTGCACACGGAGGGTGACATTAAGATAAAACCCAGATAACATCTCCACACGGGGCAATGTGTTTGTAATCAAATTCACTCAATTTCAGCCACACGCTCTAGTGGAAAAAGCAACGGGCATCTCAGCAAAGATAAACGGTGGCCAACGTGGTATGATTTACGCCATGTAAACGGGTAAACATTTCAATTTAAATGCAAAACATTAAACTGGTGGAGGCAGTCGATCAATGTAAGCATTCTGTAACATACTTCTTTAGGGTTCATAAATAATGGCCTGTGCAATTACTCCTCTTCAAATGAGGTTTTAAAACCGGCGTGGCACAGTATGTCTTTATAGTAATGTTTTTTTATTTCCTAAACCTTCTGTTATTCTTGTTTTTACTGTAATTGCTTCTGTCTTTTGCCTCATCAAGCTGACAGATATCTGCAGCAGGACAGTTTCTCAAGATCTCCATGTGGGTTTCTCCATTTACAGCCTCTCGGTCCATCACTGATTTCCTCACTATATTAGATTCTGAATGGTACTGCATATAGGGATGTGCAATATTTTCTCAATGGAGATCAACATTAGAAAACAACCAAATCCTTAAATACTCCTAAGTAATCTTAACAGTAATAAAATAGCCAAGGTTTCATATATTCTGAATATATGAATTAATTTTTCATATATTCGCTGTATAAAAAGCTTCAATGAGAAATTTGAAAAAGAACACTGATCAAAATTAGAGAAGATAACATTAGAAATTGGTCATTTCAAATCTGTAATTTTTGCATAATTGCATCTTTACAATTGCATTTATTTAAGTTTCCCCAAAAGTTGGTCGTCCACCAAAGACAAAGTCACGAGAGAGCAGGATAATGCAGAGAATCTCAATGAGACACTGGTTCAACAGTAGTTATGACATATGAGAGACTAGTTATGTCCTAATAGACACTAGTTTTGTCCCATGAGAGACTAGTGATATCTAGTGATGTCACATGAAAAACTAGTTGTATTCTACAGGAGACTAGTGATGTCTAGTGATACCCTATGAGAAACTAGTTCTGTCTAGTTATGGCCTAGAAACTAGAGTCCCAAATGAGAAACTAGTTATTTCCTATGAGAGACTAATGATGTCTGGTGATATCTTATGAGAGACTTGTTTTGTCTTGTTATTTCCTATTAGAGACTAGTTATGTCCTATGAGAGACTAGTGATGTCTAGTGATAACCTATGAGAGACTAGTTATGTCTAGTTATGTACCATGAGAGACTAGTAATGACTAGTAATCCCATATGAGAGACTAGTTATGTCCTCTAAGAAACTAATGATCTCTAGTGATATCCTATGAGACACTAGTTATGTCCTATGAGAGACTGATGATGTCTGGTGATGTCCTTTGAGAGACTTATGAGGACTAGCAATGTCCTATAAGAGACTAGTTATGTCTAGTTAAGTCCTATGAGAGACTAGTTATGACTAGCAATCCCATATGAGAGACTAATTATGTCCTATGGGAGACTAGTGATGTCTGTTGATATCCTATGAGAGACTAGTTATGTCTAGTTATGTCCTATGAGAGACATATCATCATATAGTCTTTCATAAGACATAACTAGTTTCTTATAAGATATCACTAGACATCACCAGTCTCTCATAAGACATAACTATTCTTTCATAAGACATCATTAGACATCATGGTAGTGATGTTGTGATATCATATAAGAAACTAGTTATGTCTAGTTATGTTCTGTAAGAGACCAGTGATGTCTAGTTAAGTCTTATGAGAGATTAGTGATGTCTAGTGATATCCTATGAGACACTAGTTATGTCCTATGAGAGACTGATGATGTCTGGTGATGTCCTTTGAGAGACTTATGAGGACTAGCAATGTCCTATAAGAGACTAGTTATGTCTAGTTAAGTCCTATGAGAGACTAGTTATGACTAGCAATCCCATATGAGAGACTAATTATGTCCTATGGGAGACTAGTGATGTCTGGTGATATCCTATGAGAGACTAGTTATGTCTAGTTATGTCCTATGAGAGACATATCATCATAGTCTTTCATAAGACATAACTAGTTTCTTATAAGATATCACTAGACATCACCAGTCTCTCATAAGACATAACTAGTCTTTCATAAGACATCATGGTAGTGATGTTGTGATGTCATATAAGAAACTAGTTATGTCTAGTTATGTTCTGTAAGAGACTAGTGATGTCTAGTTAAGTCTTATGAGAGATTAGTGATGTCTAGTGATATCCTATGAGAGACTAGTTATGTTCTAGAGAATAGCAATGTCCTATAAGAGATTAGTTATGTCCTATGAAAGACTTATAATGTCTAGTGATGTCCTATAAGAGACTAGTTATGTCTAGTTATGTCCTATGAGAGACTAGTTATGACTAGTTATGTCCTATGAGAGACTAGTGATGTCTAGCAATGTCATATGAGAGACTAGATATGTCCTACAAGAGACTAGTGATGTCTAGTGATATCCTATGAGAGACTAGTTATGTATAGTTATGTCCTAGAGACTAGTGATGACTAGCAATGGCCTATAAGACATAAGTTATGTCTAGTTAAGTCCTTTGAGAGACTAGTGATGACTAGCAATCCCATATAAGAGACTAGTTATGTCCTATGAGAGACTAGTGATGACTATCAATCCCATATAAGAGACTAGTTATGTCCTATGAGAGACTAGTGATGACTCTCAATCCCATATAAGAGACTAGTTATGTCCTATAAGAGACTAGTGATGTTCTATAAGAGACTAGTCATGTCTAGTTAAGTCATATGAGAGACTAGTGATGTCTGATGTCCTATAAGACACTACTCATGTTTAGTTAAGTCCGATGAGAGACTATTGATGAGTAGCAATCCCATATGAGAGACTAGTTATGTCCTATGTCTAGTGATGTCCTATGATAGACAAGTGATGTCCTAGTGTCCTATGAGACACTCGTTACAGTATGCCCTTTAAGAGAATAGTTACTGTAGAGACTCATTTTTGACTGCTGTAATCTTCAGAAATTTAGTTTGAATCTTTCTTCATACTTCAGTTTTGTTCTCTAATTTGAGCCATTGAATTATTGCCTTATTAGATTGATTCAGGAACAATGCTAAATGCTAAAATGTGCTGCTCTGTCTTTGTTGGTAACTATATTTGTTACATGATATAATCAACGTATGCGATTGCTCTTACGCACTGATATTCAGGGAAAAAAGCTCTCTTGATTTTGTGACATTAATTAACCATATAATATCCTGAATATAGATATTTCACACAGAACTGGAGAATCAATATACAGTATATAAACGAGTAAACTGCACCATTCTTTATATGAGATGCAGAAAAATGCATTAGAAATGAAATACAGCCCTAGAATGAATGAAAAAAGTGACAAGCATCTAGCTGCATATTCACCTTGGCAAATACGAAGCATCGGTTTCATGCATTGGCAATATCACATGTCATCTGCAATGGAAAATGCTGGCAATAGAATGGTGACAGTGATGATGACGATGATGCTTATGATGATATCCGAAAAGTGTTTTGATGCCAAGGGATAAAAAACGGTGGCTTTCCAGCACAATACAGTGCCATTTGTCATCAGGCAAGGACAGTCGTAATCATCCCTTGCGCGTGCCTTTCCTCATCAGTCTTCCCCTCGCTGTGTATCAGGATCAATCTAGGCTCATTTATTTTAATCGTCTCCTGTTTGCTAAACTGGCAAAGTCAACAGAGGACGACAGAAACAAGTCTCGCTACCAGAACAACCCAAAAACAGTCATTTTTCTTGTTATTCTGCAAATTTTTAATTGTTTTGAAGCTTGCTTAAACTTAACAGGTGTCATTTAATTGATTTTACTCATTTTATTATATTTAGGGTGTGTTTACCTCAGAACAGAAGCCTTTAAAAGTTACTTTAAGCTGTATAGAAGTGTCTTGAAAAATATCTAGTAAAATATTATTTACTGTCATCATGGCAAAGACAAAATAAATCAGTTATTAGAAATGAGTTATTAAAAATATTTGTTTAGAAATGTGTTGAAAAAATCTTCTTTCCGTTAAACAGAAACTGGGGAAAAACAAACAGGGGCATAATAGTTTAGGAAGGCTTTTCTAAGTTTTTAAACTATTATATTTGATCAAAGTCACACAAGTGGCAATTTCACATCTGTCACATCCATAAGGTAGAGATGTCACATCCATAACAACACTTTTTCCTCATAAATGTGAAAATATTAAATGAAATAAAACCAATCATTTTTGTTTATAGTGAGCAACTCTTCTCCTTTTGATTATTATTGTTTCTTTTGGGTTGTGCAGTTTAATTTACAGAATTTCTATTGTACTAAGTATGTTGTATTCTGTAAACCCGCAGACTTTTTTTTGTCACATCCAATAATATTTTCCACATTTAAAGTACAAAACATGTTTACAGATTGATATTTTTTATGGTCCCTTAACTCTGTATAATGTATGTATAATGTCTATATAATGTTTATATCATGTCTAAATGTTAATATAAACTTTTTTAGAAACTTTTTTATTTTTTAAGCAAATTTATGTTTTGAGTTTTTACTCCAAATGTCACATCAATATGGCTGGCATTGCTCATATATATATATATATATATATATATATATATATATATATATATATATATATATATATATATATATATGGCGTCACGGTGGTGCAGTGGGTAGCACAATCGCTTCACAGCAAGATGGTTGCTTGTTTGAGCCCCGGCTGGGTCAGCTGGCATTTCTCTGCTGAGTTTGCATGTTCAACCCTGTGTTCCTGTAGGCTTCCTCCAGGTGCTCAGGTTTCACCAACAGCCCAAAGACATGCGTATAGGTGAATTGAATAAGCTAAATTGGCTGTGGTGTATGTGTGTGAATGCAAGATATATATATTAACAATTGTCAATTAATTCAAATTGTTAAGCAAAGAACTAAACTCTTTGTGTAATCTGAATCAAATTCACTTTAAGTGCATGATAAATTATGCTTATTGTGTGGCAACAAATAAAGAGAGAAAATAAGAAATTGGAGATGAATAACAGAAAGAGCTTGGAATATTTACTTTAGCTTACGGTTGTGTACACAGTTATTATTTGCAGGAAACAAGGACTAAAAATTACAGAAATTCAACGTGAGAATTAAACGAAAATGTAGTTTGTTGCACACACAAAGAAAACATCACATGCAAATGTGAGCATACTGTATTATAATATTGCATTAACATTTGTTTTAGCTAAGTAACAACAAGTATGAGAAAATAGCCCTTACAGAGTCTTGAATTTAACCACGAACAAGATTCTTGCTTAACATTTCTCTGCTTTTTACTGTGATGGTGGCCTTCAGGGGCTGGTTGCATTATGAATTACTCACTGTTACATTAATACTTTTTTTTGTAGCCTACTCTTTTTGTAGACCATAGCACAGTATATAATTATAACATTAGTGTTACTTATAATATTTTGCTATAAAGTTGTGTTTGAACACTTTTACATTTGTTAAAATCAATTAAATAAATGCTACTTTTTATCAAATTAAATTACAAACTATGGGAAAAAATATAAAGATTTTTTTATATAGTTATAGTTATTTTATAGCTATTAGTTACTGTAAAGCTAAGGCAATCTTTCTTAATTCTCCGTAGTGGATGAGTGTAAATGACAGTCTGCATAAGTTGGCGGTTCATTCGGCTGTGGCGACCCCTGATTATTCAAGGGATAAAATTGAAAATTAATGAATTAATTAAATAACTCTAAAATGTAATGTTTATATAAAACATTAGTATTTTGAAACTAAAGCATCACAACTACACTGGAAATTGGAAGGAGTTAAAGTGAAAAAAGTTTTGAATGTTAAATTTGCCTTGTTTTACCGTGATATTGCTTTGTGTTCACCTACAGGTATTTAAAAAAAAAAAAAAAAACGTATTATCTGAGAATTAACAGTATTAATGAATATACTGTAGTGAAATGGCTGAAATTAAATTGTTTTAAAACTTATAATCAATTAATTTTACTCACAAAAATTTCCAAAGGCCCAAAATGGCATGAAAATGAAACATCAACATTAAAATGTATTGTACATTTAACTAAATGTAACATTTAACAAAAATAATGGTTGGAAAAAGTGCGGCATTGTGGCACAGTGGATAGTGCTGTCTGTTGCCTCACAGCAAGAAGGTCGCTGGTTCGAGACATGCGGTACAGGTGAGTTAGGTACACTAAATTCTCTGTAGTGTATGTGTGTGAATGAGAGTGTATTTCCCAGTGCTGGGTTGCAGCTGGAAGGGAATCTGCTGCGTAAAACATATGCTGGATAAGTTGGCAGTTCATTCCGCTCTGGTGAGCCCTGATTAATAAAGGGACTAAGCCGAGAATGAATGAATGAAAGGTTGGAAAGAGATAAACGATGTTTATTAAAAGCCTTAAAGCATTTACAAATGTACCTTTTCTTTTTATTCATTTTCCTTTGGCTTAGTCTCTGATTTATCAGAGGTCACCACAGTGGAATGAACCTCCAACTATTCCAGCATATGTTTTACGCAGCGGATGCCCTTCCAGCCCCAACCTAGTACTGGGACACTCATACAGTATTGCATTTACTCACACACTTATACACTACGGCCAATTTAGTTAACGTTAATCCAATTCACCTATACCGCATGTCTTTGGACTTGAGGGGGAAACCAGAACACCTGGAGGAAACCCACATGGCAAGAACATGTAAACTCCACACAGAAATGCCAACTGGCCCAGCTGGGACTCAAACCAGCAACCCTCTTGCTGTTAGGTGACAGTGCTACCCACTGAGCCACCGTGCCACCCTTTTCTTTTAAAGAAATATTTATGTCTTATAGACAAACAACGGACCCAAATGGTTTTATGAGAATTTAGCTTACCCAATTCACCTATAGCGCATGTATATCTTTGGACTTAGCTTACCCAATTCACCTGTACCGCAAGTGTTTGGACTGTGGGGGAAACACCGGAACACCCGGAGGAAACCCAAACCTACACAGGGAGATATTGCAAACTCCAGACAGAAACGCCAACTGACCTAGCCGGGGCTCGAACCAGCGACCTTCTTGCTTTAAGGCGACAGCACTACCGCCCATTTTAGAGGTATTTATGAGAATAAAAATATATACCATATCTTTTAGTCGTTGAATGAAACAGAACTGATGCGGCGGTTGCCATAGTTCCCAACTCCTCATTCCTGAGCTGAACGTCAGCCCTTTGCGTACACGTGATACGCAAAACCATCGACGTAATACGCAGAACATGAGCTGAGGAGGCGTTCGTTGTACCTTTGTCCAAGCTAAACAAGAAAATCACACAAAGTGAGTAAATCTCGCTGTTACAGTATACATTTTGAAAGAGAACAGATAGCACAACGTAATCACCATCAGAATTTACCTGCTGTGGTTTGAAATGTGTGAAATACGCGTTAATATTTAGCACGAGGCTACTGGAACGTTTGCTTGATGCTAACTGATGTGTAGTTCATCTCTCCATCACCTAGCTTTACCGACACCGAGTATCATTAAAATAATATCAGCTGTTCTTAGTTGTTAGTGTGTATACCATGTTATCTTTGTTTGTTTTATTTCCGAGAAACGAGTTTATTTTAATCAAATGAACACCCTGCAGTATTTTAATCAGTGAGTTGCCTACAATGACAGCATCCTGTTATTTATTGTCATAGAGCTGTGCTGCACCTTTAGCCAGTTTAATGTGTGATTGATCTGAACTACGTTTTGAAATCATCACAGTCTGATGTCGTTTGCATCTTTAAAAAAAAAAAGAAATTTATGACATTGAAGATATTGTTTTACATGATAGGATAGTGTTAAAGGGATAGTTCAGCCCAAAAAGAAAAGTGTCATTTACTTCTAGAGGTAAATTTGGCTTTTTATAGTTAAACATTCGTTCAATGACAGCTTGTGACATGCTCCTTATATTGTTTACCGTGGTATTTTGAATATTCGATATGGAATCACATGTAAGTCTGACTTCAAAACAACATTAGCACTATATATTTGACTGAACAATGTTGTACTTTGATAGCCATGAGCTGCTAATATGCTTTCCCTATTAAAAATTGCAATGAGAACTTTTCTGAAATTGTATTATTAAGGAGAAAGTCTGAATGGGTGAATATAAAACCTACTTTACCTTAATATTTAATTAGTTCAAGTTGGTTTTATTAAAAACCGTAATTTCTAATAAAAAAGGTAAAGCTAAAGAAAACAAGGAGGCAACCATTTAAATCGCACTGACTTGTACTTGTGAAATGGAGGATGAAACAAATTCATGAACTATGTAAAGTTCCTGTCAAGCTCTGACAAAGTCTCATACATTAATAGTCTTTTCTGATATTTCATTTAACAAACGTCCCATGAATATCCTGTTGGAAGCGTGTAGATTGCTGAAGCACTTGTCAGAAAAAATCACAGGAACACACCACAAGGCTGGGGCTATAATGTTGATATTTTTGCAAAAATAAACTTCAACTACTCACTCTTTACAGCCTCATCTTTGGGTAGGGAAAATAATATATTTTTATATTCGGATATTCAGACATTCTCCTTTATAATATAACTTCAGAAAGTATTCTTTCCAAATTCTAAATAGGGAAATTATATTAGCAGCAAATGAATATCAAAGTACAACATTGTTCACAGTGAATTAGATAACAATAATGTTGTTTAGAAGGCATACTTGCATGCTAATTCTTATCGAATATTCAAAGTAACTTGGTAAACAATATAGAGACTGCTAAATGAATGAATGTGCGAAAATAAAACCAACTTTACCTTAATATTTACTCTCCCTTTTTTCAGACTTTGAGTTTCTTCTGTTAAACACAAAAGATGATATTTTGAAGACACCTGTAAAACTGTAAACTTCCATAGCATTTGTTTTTTTACTCTGGAAATCAGTGGTTACTAGTTTTCTTTAAAACATCTTTATTTGTGTCCAACAGAGGAAAGAAACAGATAAAGATTTGGAAACATTTGAGGGAGAATAAATAGTGAGTAAATGATCATTTTTGCATGAAAGATCCATTTAACCAAACATAGTGGTGTTTATGAGGTATTTGTAGTTTTCATATGTGTCTGTGTAGTTTTATTATGGTTAAATCAATGCACATTTTGGTGGTGCAGCTTTTCAGCTTAATCTGCAGGAATTCCCACTGTTGTTGAAATCATTACAGTAATTAGTTGTAACTGTTTTACATTGTTGATGCTTTATTAATTATTTATGTGGTATGATGGTAGTTATTAATAATAATTTTAATACTTTAATTTATGTAGTTATTTTTTTGTATCTACACTACCGGTCAAAAGTCTCCAAGGCTGCATTTATTTAGTCAAAATACAGTATTAATTGTAAAATCTTATTGCGCTTTAAAATAATGTTCAAAAGTAGCTTATCATTTAATTTAATAATTGATTCCAGTGATTTTAAAGATGAATTTTCAGCTTCATTACTCCAGTCTTCATAGTCATATTATCCTTCAGGAATCACTCTAATATTAATTTGGCTATGCTCCAATTGATCGGCCGTAGATACTGTATCGGCTGATAATCACATTTTATGACTCAATTAGTATTCCCTGGTCTGGCCGATCTCTTGAACCGATCACAGATGTTTGTTTACAAGTTTACTTGCAACATGCAAAGGAACCAGAAGTAATAGTTGGAAAGCAAAATGTTGGAATGTCCATTTTACATATATAACAACTGAAAGTTCTGTGTTTTTGACAATATTGCAAGTTCACTAAACCTGGCTGAATATTTTAATGAAATTAAAAATATTAAAATATATTTTAAAAACTTGAATAGTTAATAATATGCCTTTTTTAAATATAATTACTGTAATTAAGAAATATGTATTAATAGGTGTGCGTTTTAACTTCTTATGCATCAAATATGCAAGATGAAATATGCTTCAAACTATTTCTTCTATTCAAATGTAAATAATAAATTAGGTGCTTAGACAGTATTTCAGTTTTTTATTTGTTTTCATCTATTATTATTATTATTATTATTATTATTATTATTTCAAATTGCTAGCACTTTAAATTGGCAAATTGGCAGCAGATTTAAATGTAATGATGTGAATTTTAGTTATGTAAATATTTTATGCTGAAATCTGTTTTCTAAAAGAAATGTATATTTCAATGTGAACTGTTATTTCTTTATTAGTGGATCGGGGGTCGAAGCGGCGGCAGGTGAAGCCTTTGGCTGACTCTCTGCTGGATGCTCTGGACTATGACAGCTCAGATGACAGTGATTTTAAAGTTGGAGAATCATCAGGTAAATAATAATAATAAAACCCCTTCATAAAACATTGATTTAAGTGTTTTGTATACAGTAAAAAAGCAAAAACAAATTAGTGGATCAATTAAATATAAAAATGACTACAAGCAGTAGTGGCAAGTCTTATAAATGTAAAATGTTCAAAATTTGACTGATGGCTACATATTTATTTATACTACCGTTAGCCCTTTTAGACGTGGGTCTCTTCTTGGGTTTTCTCACCTGTCATGAAAGCAGCTGCTGAGGTGGAGATGAGACCTTCATCACCACATGCGTCACTGTTTTTTTTTTTCTCACCTGCCTGTAGATTCGACCTCCTGCAATGCATTACTAACACTGAAGTCACATATGCAATGGCTCCATATCACCATGACAGACTGGAGGTTAACGCAAAGCTTTCCCCATCAGGCTGCTGTCAACTATAGTGCAGAAATATCTGCGACCTGATAATGAAATTCTAACACTTTGACCCTTTTGGGTTTGAAAGTTTTGCCGCATGTTGAAATTTCTAGCGAGAAATAAAAATGCAGTGTCACACTAGTCTAATTGGACGATATATCATTGTCATGGGCTGTAAGAGAATGTTGCAATATATTAATTACTAACTAGACTCGTGGTTCATGGTAGGTTTTAAATACATAGTAAACGCCTGGCCCTTCATATACCATGACTCTTTATTTGGGTCATATTGGACCTACATAGAGTGTATCCAGAAAGTATTCATAGCGCTTCATTCTTTCTACTTTTTTTATGTTACAGCCTTATTCCAAAATGGATTAAATGCATTTATTTACTCAAAATTCTAGACACAATACCCCATAATGACAATGTGATTTTTTTTTTTTTAATTGTTGCAAATTTGTTACAAATAAAAAATCAAATGACAGGTTGGCATGGGGCGATGACCGATTTTAAAGCATTAAATTTTTATGCATTAAAAAGGGTCATATTTTGGTTTTGGGGGTTTCCAACAACAGTCTGATATGCATGCAATTCAAAAATTACTTTCATTGTCTTATAGAATGCATTTATTTTCACCTAATTATCCCAATGAGTCCCATATGATTCGTTCAGAGATTCATTTGTTCCGAAACCCCTCCTTAGCGCGATGCTAATTGGTCCGATTACCCAGTCTGTTGCGATT